>NW_024412388.1:77355969-77383522 GCF_014898765.1 Herpailurus yagouaroundi
GAGGGAGGGAGGGAGGGAAAGAAAAGAAAAGAAAAGAAAAGAAAAGAAAAGAAAAGAAAAGAAAAGAAAAGAAAAGAAAAGAAAAGAAAAGAAAAGAAAAGAAGGGCACCTGGGTGGTTCAGTTGGTTAGCTTCCAACTTCTGCTCAGGTCATGATCTCACTGTTTGTGGGTTCAAGCTCCGCATTAGGCTCTGTGCTGACAGCTCAGAGCCTGGAGCCTACTTTAGATTCTGTGTCTCCCTCTCTCTGCCCCTCTCCTGCTCATGTGCATGCTCTTGCTCTCTGGCTCTCTCTCAAAAATAAACTTAAGAGAAGAGGAGACAAGAGAAGAGAAAGGGGGAAGGGAGGGAAGGGGGAAAGAAAGAGAAAGAGAGAAAGAGGGAGGGAGGGAGGGAGGGAAGAAGAATGAATGTTGGGAGGTAATAAGTGAGTTAACATAAGGATATGTGTAAATAGAGTAACAACAAAGAGATCTTAAAGGAATCCCAGAAATGCAACAGGCTTCACTGGGTAAATCCCATTAATTCTAGGGAACAACTCATTTCACGTGTGAGTCTTCATGATCTGTCTCTGACTTAGGATGAGTGGCAGCTCACTCTCCTGCCCATCAGGCAGTTTCCTTGGCTGTCCTTAGCCGGCACATGGCCCAGCATGAACTTACCCTACCTTACACTATCTTTTAATGCACGCTGTTTTGTCCAATCTTCTCACGAGCAACTTCTACAACTCCTCAAAAGAATCCAATTGGCCCAGTCCATTTTTCATAGCTAGTCTTGGGTCTCTCCATGACCTTCTCCTGATATCTAGCTAAAATAAATCCGTCTCAATAAAAAAAAAAAAAAAAGAAAGAAAAGAAAAGAAAAGAAAAGAAAAGAGGTAATTATTAGCCAGATAATTGCTTGGGAGTGAGAGGCTGGGAAAAATTAGGAGGTCCTTTGTGCATTCTATTGCCATTGTAAATATACTCTTTATTTAATTTTCTAGTCCTACTTTATTTTTTTCTTAAGTTGGTGAATTATCTACACAATAAATTCAGAACCAGGTATTTCTTTTGGTCCTACTCTACAACCTGGGACAAATAACTTCAGTGAGCCTATCTGTAAAGTGAGAGAATATTCCTTAGTCGCCTCTTTCTCTTTCATAAAATACAATGAATTGGGATCAGCCCCTAGAAAATCTCAGGTGAGGATCTCTGGAGGTAAAAGGAAATGCTGTTTCCCTCTATCACTTGAGATGGGGATTTTCTGGGATAACTGCTGTTCACTTTCTCTAAGAACACTGGCAAGGCTTTACATCCAGGTATACACATATTAAAAATCCACTTCCTGACAGCTTCCCAGAATGGGCTCCCAAGATGAGCAATTAGCATGGAAAATTATATGAGCCCCAAATATAACTTCCCATTTTGCTAATTATTCCTCCTTTTTGGCTGTGTAATTTTGATGAGGGCAATCACTTGGAAAACCTATGCATAGGGGATTTTGAAATTTCTGAGTTCAAATAAAATGACATACATAATTAGAACATTAGGTAGTATTTTCCATGAGTATAAAGTGTACTAGAATCTTAGTGATGAGCTCATGAAGATAAAGCTTAAATCCATCCATTGGTTTGAAAATTGCTATCTTGAACTAGGAAAAGTGCATGCTGATGAAATGTGAATGCTAAATGGTAATAATGATGATAATGCATCTCATTGACTTAGTGCTATAACCTGTTCAAAGCTTAATGCATTGGGACTTAATGCATAGATTCTCTGAAAAGAAAGGAACATGAATAGCTATAGCCCTAGGGTAAACTTGTGTATTTTGATCAACTACTCCATGCTCTTCCTAAACAACACAGTTTTTGTATAGTCACGTGTCTACAAAGGAAAAAGATCATGAAAAGTGTGTGTTGCTACCCAGACTAACTGTTATCCACATAGAAAGACCATCCCCATTTTTCAAGCTCTAAATACTTTGCTTCCATAGCAAAGGGTTTAGGATTCTATAAATTACTCAGTTACCTTAACCCACCTATTCTATCTTCATACTTGCTTTAAGTACCTACCCAACAAGTGAAGGCAAGGTAAAGACTAATAAAGGGTTATTTTAAATCATATGGGAAGAAGGTTTTAAAATAATGAAATATAGAGGCACCTAGTGGCTCAGGTGGTTAAGCATGCAACTCTTGATTTTGGCTCAGGTCATGATCTCACGCTTTCGGGAGCTCAAGCCCAATGTTGGGCTCTGCACACTGACCATATGGAGCCTGTTTGGAATTCTCCCTTTCTCTCTACCCTCCCCCGCTCACGCTGTTTCAAAATAAATAAACTTAAAAAAAATAAAATAATGAAATATAAATTATTGTCAGGACCAGAGATTTATGGGAAGCTTAGAGTTAGTTGAAAAAAAAAAAAAAAAAGATAGTAATTCAGCAAAAATACTGACTGCTGTATTTACATAAATGGAATGAACTACATAAAAAATATAAAGATACTACAAGTTAAGTTATGACTTCGGGGGCACCTGGGTAACTCAAGTCAGTTGAGCGTCCAACTCTTGGTTTCAGCTCAGGTCGGGGTCATGATCTCATGGTTCATGAGTTCGAGTCCCACATTAGGCTCTGTGCTGACAGCACGGAACCTACTTGGTATTTTTCTCTATCCCTCTCTCTCTCTGGGGGCCCCCCCCCCCCAGCTCGCTTTCTCAGTCTCTCAAAATAAATAAAATAAAAAATAAAAGTTAATTTAGGACTTCAAAGTATGGGTACTCCTTTTAAATACTCCGAACAGTAAGCATTATATTTCTTTGTGTGTGCACACAACACACACACACAGAGTCATAGGCATTCAATATAAACATCTAAAAATCATTTTTATTTCCAACCCATGAATTCACCTACTTGAAAAGTTAAAACATTTTAGACAAAAATAACTTAAAGATAGGCACATAGTTTTCCACATCGACAAAAAATTTGTAAATGTTTCTCTCAGTCACATTTGCATCCTAAGAGCCTCACAGTCTTTAGCAAAGTCAACTAGTTGCACTATGAGAAACTAAATAAAGGAAGATGAGGAGAGAAGGAGGGAGGATACAGAGACATGAGGAAGTCAAGCAAGGAGAAAAGGAAAGAAAGAAGAAAAGGATGGCTTAGGAAATTCTTAGATGCAAGGCTATTTCTATTTTTTTTTTAATTTTTTTTCAACGTTTATTTATTTTTGGGACAGAGAGAGACAGAGCATGAACAGAGGAGGGGCAGAGAGAGAGAGGGAGACACAGAATCGGAAACAGGCTCCAGGCTCTGAGCCATCAGCCCAGAGCCCGACGCGGGGCTCGAACTCACGGACCGCGAGATCGTGACCTGGCTGAAGTCAGAGGCTTAACCGACTGCGCCACCCAGGCGCCCCAAGGCTATTTCTATTTTTAACACTAAGTACATGTTCAAATGTTTCTTCACTTGATGTGCTGTATCTTCTGGGTGTTGTCATTCTTAAAACTTAACATTGCCAAAGTCATGATCTGACATCCTAGCCCACTCCTCCCTGCTCATGGCCAAGGCCACAAATGTCCCATACAAAACAGCTACAGCTATTTTTCAACAACTCAGATTCCTGCCAAGGTCCAACTCTGTCTCTATAATCTGCACCTAGAGGCCTGATGTGCTGGCGTATGTTCTGTCCTGTCACCTCCTCCCTGGATATGCCTCCCCCTCTTGTCCCTTCAGAACAACACTTCTACTAGACAGCATGCTTGGCTTTCACTTGGGTTTCATTCCTGCCTCAAATCTCCCTAAACTTTATGATCTGGAACCTTCATGCCAGGTACCAGACATGTCTACCGGCCTGGATTCTCACTTGTCTATGGGTGGAGTTCCAAGTCCTGGTGTCTCTGAAAACCACTGCTGGCAGGACTGGAATCATTACAAGGTGCTCTATGGTTTCTATTACTCAACTTGTCAAGACCTCCTACACCCAGTTCCACAGTCGGGGGGAGGGAGGTCGTCCCATACAACACAATTCTCAGACATCAGCAGGGCGTCTAAGAATTCAACTCAGTTCTGACACTACCTGGAGATAGTATCCTAGAGATAGTATCAGATTCCACAGGTTAAGGACTCAGTCCTACAAGACTGCTCCTCTCCCCTACTTCAGAGGCCAGTTGCAAGCCCTAAACTATTACCTGTGTTTCTAATCTACCTGCTACAGATGGGAAGCTCTGAGAGCCTCCTCCTTAGGTTCTTTTAATTTGTTAAAGCAGCTCACAGACCTCAGGGAAACACATTTACCAGTTTACTAAAGGATACAATAAAGGATTTGAACCAAAAGCCAGATGAAGAGATAGAGTATGGGGAAAGGGTGTGGAGCATCCATGCCCTCTCCAAGTGTGCCATTCTCCCCAATCTCCATGTATTCACCAACCCAGAATCTCTTCGAACCTAGTTCTTTTGAGTTTTTATGGTGACTTCATTGCACAGTCATGACTGACAAAGCCATTGACCATTGGTGGATTCAACCTCCAGCCTCTCTCCCCTCCCCAGAGATGGGATTAGACCTCCAAGTTTCAACTCTTTAATCACAGAGTTGATCCTCCTGGAAACCAGCCCCCGGTGTTGGGCAGTGTCGAAAAGTCACCGTCATTAATGTAACAAAAGACACCTTCATCACTTGCCACACTTAGGAAATTCCAAGGGTTGGGGGAGCTGTGAGCCAAGAACGGTGGACAAATAACAAATATATATGAGAAATATATTTTCGTCATCTGAATGACCAAATATGGATTTCTCACAAATCACAAAATCGTACCTCCCCACAGTTTCATCATCAGAAAAATAAAAAGAACATCCAAGTTCACAAGGATACTCTATTAAATTTTTTAAATTTTGTGAGAAATACTTTATAGATATGTCAAGAACTATATTAATGTTAGTGATTTTCAAAGTTCTGTGGGATTATATCAGACAAGGAAAAAAATAAAAACTTTGCCTTGTGTTAAATTACATCCTATACCAAAACTAGAACTCCTCCTGCCAGAGCTATGACATAAAGCAGTATTATACCTGTCGTGTTCATGATAAGATTAACTATTTCTTGTTCGGTTATTTATCTCATGGCCAACAGAAAAAGGAGTTTTATGTTTACTACTGTAGTTCAACAAGAGGCCAGAGGGAAGTTTTGTAAGAAAAGGACAAATATCAAGAAAAGGGAGACAGTACTATAAATAACATGAAAATGACTCCCCCAGAGTATCTAGGACATGGATGGAACTCTCCCCATAATTCAGTGGCTGTGGAACAAAGAGAGTCCTGGCTCACAGGAGAAATGCATGACGACAAGGACATGAGGCTCCAACGAGGTCCATTGTCCATCACATTAAAATCTATGGTGTGGTCAGTGAGGTCTCCTGGTTTCTTATGTGCTCACAAAAAAACACCTTACTAAGTGGGCAAGGGATCACTTTTTTATGTTTTAACATCACATGGTAGTTAAAGCCACTCATCAGGAAGCTCCGACAGCATCTCAGACCTAATTTTAGGAAGAGAAGAAACTCAGGAGTCCATTATTTCAGAGAAAAAAACCTGCATCTGAGAGCACTCAGCACCATCAGTACAGTTATTTCTGAGGTTAAACCAAATAAAACCTTCAGAAGTGTGAGTAACTGCCCTGAAATTTCTTTTCCTGTCAGGAGCACTAATACTAAATTAGATTTAGGATTGCAGATGCAAGAAATCACCGTGGGAAGTTTTCCCTCCTTTTTTTTTTTTTCTTTTTCCAAGAAATTCTTCACCATAGACACTTGGATTAGCAGCACTGTCATTTCTATCACTGGGTGCCCAAATTAGTTAAACTATCACAACGTATAGTCTTTACAAGCAAGAATATAGTTTCTATTGTTCAGAGTTAGTTGTCAAAGAGAGAGATGCTAGTGATCATGTAATACTTCCCTGCCTCATTATTTTTCAAGTGAAATCTTACTAGGTCTGTGGTGTGTATTATGATGTCAGTTCATGCCATGATTTATATGTGAGGAGAATGTTTTCTGTGAGACAGGCAATACTTTGCTTTTCAACACTTCCAGGGATTAAAGAATATGCATATGAACAAAAAAATGCACAACCAAAGTTCACACATTCAACAGGCATCAATACAGGTGAGGCACAAAGAAGTTAGGTAGCTTGCCCACAGTCCCTCAGTTAATAAATGGCCACGAAGAGCCTCGGGACCAGTCCTCTCTAGCCTAAAACCCTGTTTCTTTCTGCTACCTCACACTGTTGCCTCCTCAGGAATCTCACAAACTCTAGGGGTAGATAAGACAGAGATGCACATTCACTCAGCATTTATTCATTTGTTCAACAACTATCTACTGCATGCCTACCCAAGTGACCAGCATTGCCTCAAGTATAGGGGAAAGTGGGATGTTGGCCAAAAAGAGGGACGAAGTGTGATATGTAGTCATGGGATGTATTTGGTAGGCTTCCAACAGAAGGTAACAGTTAAGATACTTACTGAAGGTTCTCTGCCCCTCCCCAGTGTACTCACTTGCAGTCTTTCTCAAAAAAGATAAACATAAAAACAAATATGTCCTGAAGGATACATCCAGGAGTGGGTATGGACCAGGAGAGGAGCTTCATTTTCAGTGAGGTGAATGGTGTGAAGGTGTTTACAGAGAAAGGAAAATAGCATGATATGAATGGAATATAGGCAGTTTAAAATGTTGAAAAATGTAGCTGGGGGCCACAGCCTAGAGAGCTTTAAAGGCCAGAATTAGAAGACTATATTTTATTTATTAGGCAATGGGAAATCACTGAAGGTGTTTAGCTGAGAAGTTACTTAATCAGACTTGTGTTTTTGAACGATGAATCTGGAAGAAGTGTGTATGTTTGAATTGAATGGCAGCAGGAAAGAGACCAGTGGCCCTAAAATGATGGCAGTGGTCCAGGGAAGAGATAGGGAACGGTGTTGGGGCAGGGACAGTAAGTGAATAAGGAGGTAGATGGAATGCTTTATATGAATAAGCTCAGAAAATCTATTGCAACAATTTGTAGGCAATTGCCCCTAATGAATAACATCTCTAGAAATACAAGGAAAAATACAAGCATCCTTTTGATGAGTCCATCAACTCTCCAACAGCTCAGCAGTCACTCAACTCATAAAGCTGCCTGAATCTAGAAAATACCAACTATCTTGGCTTGGTATCACCTCACAGTCCATCCCTAGACATGACTCATTCTCAGCCACATCACTGTCCCCTCTAACTCTGAGGCAGGAAAGAGCAGAAAGAAGAGACCAAGAAGGGCCAGTTGCAGGACGCCTGGGTGGCTCAACCAGTTAAGTGTCAGACTTTGGCTCAGCTCATGGTTTCTCAGTTTGTGGGTTTGAGCCCTGCTTTGGGCTCTGTGCTGACAGCCTGGAGCCTGGAGCCTGCTTTGGATTCTGTATCCCTCTCTCTCTCTCTCTGCCCCTCCCCCATTCGTGCTCTGTCTCTCTCAAAAATAAATAAGTATTTTAAAAAAATAATAAGGGCCAGTTGCATGTGGACTTCGAGCAGTTTCTCCAGGAGGGATGACTGCACTAAATCATCCCCACTCCTTCACATGGATCCCCTCCTGCCCACAGCATGCACAGAGAGGCGAGCAGACTTTTTTTTTTTTCCTCTTAGTCATGCAATTCTCTCATGCAATTAAATCATCGCATAAACCTATGGAACACTACTGGGGCTAGGAGCTGGTATACGGTCCCTGTCAGTGTACAGAATTAAAACTGCAGCCACAGAAGAGAGGAAGGCTACTGGGCTCAAATGGAGACAAGACCTATGACTCGGCCCTACAGCCTGAACCAACTTGTGGAAGCCGTGACTCACACCAGACCAAGGCTGGAAAGTTTGGATTCCTGGCCCTCTCTGAAAACTGAAAAGTAAACTCTGGGCTGAGTGCTTCTTTGACCCTTGCATTTCTACCCTAAAGAGATGAAGAGAGCAGAGATAGAAATGAAGGGCGCACTTCTCTTTTTAAGAGCCTCTTTCTAGAGCGGGCCAGACAGCAGTGTGCAGAATCTCAGGCAATAAAGGAGTCAGTAGGGACTCTAACACACCAACAGCAAGTTTATGCCGATGAAAAACATGAGCTTACATAATAAAGTTGGGGCAGAAATTGTTGTGAGTGGTGTGAGAAGAAATGTTTTGCTGACTGCTGTTGAAACGGGTAACAGACTTTGCATATTATATCACCATTTTTTGTTGTGTTTCACATGCAGTGTTTTTCTGCTCTTGACTTTGAGGTGTGAGGGGGAGGCTCTAATCATATGGCCTTGTGCAGATGCTCTATTTGCATTTCTATTAATCCAGGCCCTCCTGGAGATGCTGGAGCAGAGACACAGCATGCTTTGTGTTTGAACTTGTGAGAACCCATACCACCGCTTAATAACTTAATACATATGTATAGCCTCCCTCAGACAGCCCACTAGGAGGCAGAAGCAAGAGGAGGTGCTACCAGCTTGCGGGGCTCTACGGAAATGTGTTCTGACAGGAAGGAGCACCTTGCTCAGCAAAGAGTCCCCGTGCCTTAATCCCAGCTAGCCAACCCACCTGCCTGCCTGGGGAAGCCTCTTTTTTTTTTTTTTTTTTTTTTTTTTTTTTTTTTCAAGCTTGTACCCAAAGCATTAGTTCTCACACAGTGATCAGAAATATCCAGGTGAGGCTGCCTGGCCCCTCACAGTATTTAACTTGGTAACATGGCAACGGCTGTTCCTTTGTTTCTGGCGGGAGTTAGGGGACGCAAAATTTTAAAAAGCAGGTACCACAGGGAAGCAGCATGGCAGGTATGGTGTTGAAAGCACTGGCCTTACAATCCAGCAGACCTGTTCCTGAACCCCAGCTGCACCTCTGAATAGTTGGATGATCTTAGCAGGTCACTTGACTTTTCTAAGTCTTGGTTTTCTCATCCCAACTAACAGGGTCAACACCTATCTCACAGAGCTGCCATCAAAATTCAAAGAGATGGTACCAGTGAAGCACCTGCCATAGATCGGTTATTTAATATTGTAGCTGTTACTATTATATCATTTTGCTGTGATCACCTGGTTTCCCAATTTTGCCAGTTTATTTATCCATGGACTGTTTTTGCAGAGGCAAACTGAAGGAAGGGCAGGATGGGGGAAGGCAAATGGTTTTGTTCAATGAAGACTTTTGCCCTGTCAGAGTGATGCCATGAACTCAACTGTTTCTGAGAAAACTCCTCTCTGCCAAGTTTGTGCAGAAATAGACATCATTTTTAAATATATTCAGGGTTTCCTTCTGCTTTTTTGTATTTTAGGCTGGGAAAAATCTATGAAGTTGGCAAACATAAATGAAAAATCACTCAAAAGTCGTCTAAGAGCCTTCCCAAAGAAGTCCATCGGAGCAGCCTGTGTGGCCATCCTTACTTGAGCTAAATATCCCAAGAATTACTTTTGACTGATGAGATTACATAGGATTCTAGAGAGAGATCTCACCACCTGTTAAGATTTCCCCAATATTATAAGAATAAGTAATGTTCCCTCCTTTGCTTTTCTTTTTTCCCCCTGAAATAAACTAGAGCTGTCAGAAGTCACAATTACAGATTTCCCCCATCGAGTTTTTTCAAGTGTTGGTGTCATATGTATAGGGTCTAATACATTGTGTACATTCATCTGAGAAAGGACCAAGAGGCAGAACAATGCCTGGCAGAGATGATGTTCTACTTGTGTAAAGTAACACCTACCTGGGCCCTTTCAGTACCTGCCTCAAACATGGCAGAAAAGAGAGAATTTTAACAAAAATTAACTAGAGGGCTCACAGCACTTGTCCAGATGACTCTCAACTAAATAAATCAGCATTGCTAATATTAGGAAGGATGAGTCGGGTCAAAGGAAAACATGATTGTTGGTAATTTTTTTAAACTACCAGCAAGGATGACTGTGTTCATTTTAGGATTCTGCGTAAGACCTCAAACAAATTAGATGCTAAGTATGAAAAGCACAGTAATTTCTTTCCAAAAGGTAACTTCTTAGAATCCATCCAAAACACAATGACAACTGGCTTGTCCAGAGTATACCACCATCAGTTTTGCCAGATGACTGGGGTGGTAACCAATGTCCAGACCCCTGTCCCAGGCCCCCCACCCCCATTATCCCCACCATGCAATGTTACTTGGAATACCTACATGCACTTTCTAGTTTCCTTTGTTCTACTTCTTCCACAATGCCTGCCTAACTAGATGGTAGATTTTGACCCAGCTCCCCACCTTGATTTGCCCCTGCTTTATTTATACCAACTCTAAGCTTTGGTCACTCACCTCCTTTGATGCCTGTGAACATGATTATCTCATTTCTTCCCCCAATACCAGAGGCAATAAGGGAAGTTGGTAACAAAGAACAATCCTACATTAGGTCCAGTTGTATCTGAAGTCTGAAATTCAGCAACACTCTTCTGATTCCGGTTTCACTCTGACTTCCTGGAGGTTAGCACCTTTGTACTGATAAAAATGAATGTCCTTTGGCATTCCCATGTTCTATCTGCCTCCAGAAGCCTCAATTTTTCCTCTATTCTCTAGCATTGTTATTTCTGCCAAGAGCTTGACTTATGATGTGGTAACTATACCTCATAGCTCCTTTCTTATATTAAGTTCAAGAATACTAAAACACAGCACTAAGCTTTGGGAAAAGCAACCAAACCAAATGTGGGCTCTCAAGTCAGACTCCCTAGACTCAATTCCCAGCTGTGACATTTGCTATCTGTTTACACTGACCAACTCATTTTCTGTCTTTATGATACAGTGTCTTTTTTCATCAAATGGGGATAAGAGTAGCTACCCCATAAGGTAGTTGTGGTTATGAAATGAGTTAATGCATATAACGCTCTTGCAATATTGCCTATCACATAGTATGTGTTCAATTAATATTTTCTGTAATATCATCATCACTATTATTTTATAGACCTATGATTCCTTTCTTCTTCCTCATATTTTAAAATACTGTCACTTTTGTGTATTTCTGAAATTTTTTTTTTTTATTATCTAGAGCCACTTATTGTTACCACATTAAGTCCACATGCAGGACTCATGTCAAACCTTTACTTTTTTTTTAATGTTTAGTTATTTTTGAGAGAGAGAGACAGAGTGAGAGCAGGGGAGGTCAGAGAGACAGGGAGACACAGAATCTGAAGCAGGCTTCAGGCTCCGAGCTGTCAGCACAGAGCCCAGTGTGGGGCTCAAACCCACGAGCCATGAGATCATGACCTGAGCCGAAGTCAGATGCTCAACTGACTGAGCCACCCAGGCGCCCCTCCATTTCTTTATAATAAGGTAAAAATTGGATTCTCTCAAGTTTTTCAGAAATGCTGAATTTTTCTGTGGGACCATCACACACTCACAGGCACATGGAAATACTGGTGGTCTTTAGTACACACCAACAAGGGTAAGTTTTCATTCACTAAATATATTGACTAAAAACCCAGCAAACTATTAAATAGAGTTGTGCAAATAAAAGCTGTCAACTAACCAGAATGGATTGTTAACGCTTTAGGTGGGGATTAAGGCAGGAGAGGGCTACGTGTATCTTAATCCAGTAAAAGGACCCAGGACAGAAGCTCACTCATAACAAGAATGTGAGCATGGAAATACCAGAGGATACAGTTAGAGCTGAATTAGGGCAAAATATAAACAGAGCAGCAAAGCAGAATGAGGCTGAGGTTCACAGTGGAGAGTCCTGTGACAAAGCCAGATCGACAACATTTTAACACTGACTGGTCATTTCAGAAGGCCTACTGTCTGCCTTTCCTCCAAGCCATGCTTTGGAAAACTTAAATTATTTCTCGGTTATTTGACCAAATCCCAACGGATCAAAGATTTGTTAGAAAAGAAGGAAAAAAGGAAGGGAAGAGGGAAGGAGGAAGAGAAATTTTCTAGTAAATATGCTCAGTTCAGTACGATTTCTGTCCAATCTGCTGTACTTTATGCATATGTAATTATGAAAATAAAATTAATTTTCATAATGTTGGCAATGAATTACGACAAGTTCTTCAAGGAGCGAAGATTAAAATGAGTCACGACATGAAGATTAAAATGTGTTCACCATATTCTAAGGCCAAAAATGTTCTGAAATGTTTCAGCCACAAAGTTAAAGAGATTTTCTAGCTCACTCTAAGTAATCCAAAATTTCACCAATTAGAATAGGGATGGCAAAAAAAAAAAAAAAACAAAAAAAAAAAAAAAAAAAAAACCCACATTACATAACAACTGTAATATATTGGTAGGAGCTGCCTGGATTATTGTGTTAAGAAGAATTCTGGGGCCAATCCAAGTTGAGCGGAAATGCATTCTGTGAACAATTAGTTCTATCTGCCATGGGTGGTATTGGTGGCATATACTTTGTGTTTGCATTATTCTAGACAGTGAACAAGACGTTGTCTGAGAATTCTAATGAAAATAAAGATTTTGCTACATGTGTTTCCACTAATGTTAAATAGTTAACATCCACTGTTAGTCGGAGAAACTACAAAATTTTCAGTAATAAGTTCCAGAGAACTCCTCCATGATACACTTTTCTCATGATTTTCAAGTTTTAACTTGGTTTCAAAAATTTTAAATACTAGTTCAGTTCTTCTGCACATTTACAATATTTTTGGAGTTAACAAATAACCATGACCCCAAATACAGATGTCCCACTGGTCCCAACAATAACCATAAATTTGAAAACACTGTAGCCTCGTCTTCCTGACATCATCATCTAAAGGAGTTTGCAATTTAGGCACATCCTATTTGAGTTAATGAAGGTCCCAAAATTGTAAATGCTGGGCTCCCCAATTATTCTTACTTGCTTATAGGCATCTAATTCCACATCTTAGAGATAAATCATGTTATCATTTAGATTACTGGCCCTTAGCTTTTTGACCTTCCATGCATGTTTAAGTCTTTTTAGTTTGGCTTCTCTCCTTAATTAGGAGAAGCAGGCTTGTATTTTGAGAAGTGTCACTGTTTAAAACAATGTGAATTTTACATTACACATTTGCCTTGAAGCATCTGCAATGCACTCATTTTTATAAATCAAAACAAGAATTTAAAACCAACCATTAGGTTCTATAGCCAAAATTATGTTGTTCTTAACCCTGTTGGTATGAAAATTCAAATTCCTTTGTTGAAGATTGGTTCATACAATACATTATTCTCCTAAATCTCTTTATTTCTGGGGAGTTCAAAAGGAACAAAAACAAGACTTGCAGAAAAGCACCAAATTAGCAATTAAAGTCTCTAATATAAGACCTAAACTGTAATGCTCCATTCCAAAAGATTAAATATTAAAACTTTGGAAGAGTTTATTCAATTCCATAGAACAGAAAGGGCAGCAGAGAAAGTGCAAACTTCAACATTAGTTGCTGAGTTTAGTGTTGCTTACAGTTTTCTTCTTTACTCTCAATCCTGTTACAAATAATGCAAACCTGTTTTTATTAATTTACATTAAGTTCATTTAACACTGATGAAACAGACCAGAAATGTATAATGAGGAACATTTAACAAGCTCCCGAATTAGGGCTAATCATGCTCTGTTTACGAGAGCTTATTTCATTCTTGGAAAATATCCTGGTAGAAAGCTCCATCCTTATTTAACAAGTAAAAAGGAGAGAGTCACCAGCTACTGATAACAAAGAAATGAACAAGCTTAATAATCTCCAATTTGGTTTTCCACTCCACTTAATGATGGAGGCAATTCGAGCTCTGTGGCCAGAGTACATGAGGAAGCATCCACAAGTACTAAAAATTTAATTAAAAGTCAGAAAGCCATTGCAATGAAGACTCAGCAGAAAGCCATTTATTTTTAAAATCTAATATATTCTTCATGACTAAAGGCTAAAGCACATGCTGACTTACACATTTAGCTGTAACTGATTTAAGCTACTTGATGATTTTTTTTCTTTTCTTTTTTTCTTTTTCTTTTTTTTTCCCCTGCTCACAGGGTGGTGCTCAATTTGCAATGGAGTAAATTGGCAGAATTTAATTTGGTGGATTTTTTTAACTCTGTAAAAAGAATCCTCATTAAAGCTACACAATCAGCTGTATACTTTTTTTTTCATCATTAACTAGCCTAACTGCAGGTAAAAGAGATACAATTATGGATTTATATAAATCCGATTGTCAATTTACAGCTGAAAGACTGGTGAGTTACCTCATTTTAAATAGGTTATTTTTTCCCCTTAACCTTTCTTTGTTTTAATGAGGATTCAGTTTGTCACTGTCTGAGAAGTCTGCTAGCAGGAAGTTTCTTGGAAATTATAAGGAATAAAAAGTAGGAACAGGAGAAGATACTTGGCTAAATTTCAGATTTGCTCATAGACTCCATATTTGAAATTCATCTCCAGCGCAGTGTATTTATCATCCATCAGGCATCATCTTGTAGTGCAGCAAGCCAGAAAAACAAGAACACCTAAAGAAGGCCTTAAGAATGAAGGGGAGTAGCAAGAAATTTCCTCAGATGGAGTAGAATTGCAAAGGACATTACTTAAATTGTGCCTTTCATGCGACCTTGAGATGAATATATTTTTCCCTATTTTTTCATACCTTGTTCAAAAAAATAAGGCTTTCAAGCAACTGAATGCTCCCAAAAGCAAAACTTCTGCTACCCCAAGAGATGTGACTGGGACCTCTCTACCCTACAGCCCAAAGCTTCCTATATGGCTAATACTGCTTTTAAAACCTACATTCGCTTAGGCCACCCTGGGTGGCTCAGTTGGTTAAGCATCCGACTTCGGATCAGGTCATGATCCCATGGTTCATGGGTTCAAGCCCCGTGTCGGGCTCTGTGCTGACAGCTCAGAGCCTAGAGCCTGCTTTGGATTCTGTGTTTCCCTCTCTCTCTCTGCCCCTCCCCTGCTTGTGCTCTCTCTCTTTCAAAGATAAACAAACATTTAAAAAAAAAAAAAACCTACATTCCCTCTGGGTAAAAGTAACTCTGTAGAACTCAGCAACCAATGTTCTACTCCTTTCTCTGAGATCACTGTTTGGGGGGCTTCTCAAGTCCATGACATTCTTGGCCCTTTTTCCTCTCTGCTTTCTTCAGTCTCGATTAAATAGCAAATCTGTCCCCCTAGTTAGCTAATACTAATCCGCTAGCATTGACTAAATTGGGGTGACCTCCTAGGGCTGGTCATCTCATTTTACCTCTGACATTTCCTACAGAGGAGACAGAAAAGGGGGAATTTTTCTAAAGGGGCAGCATAAACCTCCAGTCTTTCCCCCTCTCACACAAGAACATTATATATGGTAGTTATTTTTGTTCGTCAATGGGAACACGGTACATGATTAGGATTAGCTGGTTTTAAAATGTAAGGTCTAGGAAAATAGTTCTAGACCAGCTCTCATCATTTATCTTCAGCTGTTCTATGCTCCCACATTTAGGCACTGGCCCAGGAGAGATGGAAAACCAGATGATCCTATTAACTCCCATTTTTTCTAGTGCCCCTAAATGTGAAGATTGCAGACTTTTTTAGGATGTGAACTCATTTGTTTTACTAGACATCTTTGGGACCAAGGTTTATGAAATTATGATGCATAGGTACATAACTGACCAAAAACTAGCCTTCTGCTTCTGCAAAAATGTTTGATTCCTACTCCATTGTAACTGCCAAATAATCTGAATCCTACTAATATTGGAACCAATAGCTCTCTTCCGTAACTTCTTGCTGCTAATCCCTCCCTGAGGATATGGAGAGCCAAACCACTTCTCATTGAAAATTGGATCCAATTTCCCTTACTAAAAAGCAACCACAATGGTACCTAACTAACAATCCAGGCTTTATCTGAAAATGCCCATATTCAAAGAGTCTCCTACACATATATGATCTACAGGAGTAGGTTCAGACCAGAAAGATGATCCCTGTGCTATGAACCTGCCTTCAGGACAATAAAATATTTTTCAAACTTTTCATTAATTAACGTAGAGCTTTCAGCAGTTGGTAGCCAGAATGAAGTATGATGGTCTGTTCCTAAGTGCTTGTGAAGCATGAACCTCTCCGCCAAGGAGAAGACTAAGGAATTCCAAAGGAACCTTCAGTACTCATTAATCTTGCAATGCTCTTCATCACAGACATGTGGCCTAACATCATAGTGACCTCAACTCATCCTATGGCCGCTCTACTGCCATACTCTAATATAAAAATCCTGATGACTTAAGATTCATATCCATAACAACTGCCAAAACTACCAAAATAGTCTGTAAGGAGACTAAGTATCCATGACAAATGAGACCCAGGGATTTCAGTTCATCATTTTTGTGAAGTGTTCCTCAAAGGCTTAAAAAAAATTCAATGATGATAAAATAGGGTTTTCACTAAAACAACACCCATCATCAGAACTGTAGTTTCCTCTTCCTTCCCATTACCAGTCTTATGTCAACACTGCCATCTATATCTTCTTCCCAACACTTTGTTCCATTGTATCCATAGTTACATACGCCAGATTTTTCTGGTTCCTAATATCTAAACTCTCTTTCCAGTGGACAATAATGTAATCAAGCCTCAGGGAGCTACAGAGGACATTTATTCTAGCTCTTAGAGTACAAGAAAGAACATAGACTAAGTATACTAACCAGCCACACACAATATGGAAAGCATTCACTCCAATGGCTGATTTGGTATGATACCTCAGAAGAACTGAGAGCAGTCTTGTCAGCCTATTGTCCAATGCCCACACAAGTAACCCAGTGGCCTTCTGATGGCAGCTTTCTCCATCACTCATGGTCCTTGTTTCCTCAGTTATTCTTCTGCTGGTTAAATCTGAACCAACTTTAGTCCTTAAAAGAAGCCACATTCATCCATGTACCACAATGCTAAGTCATTCAAAGGTCAAATCTATGTTCTATATTGCTCACACTGGCTGAAGATGCAGAGACACAAAAGCAGTAACATAGAAGTCACTTGTCTAGAACGGAAGGCCCTAGCATGGGCAATGGGTGGAGGCCAAGACCAGGGGTATGCTCTCCATGTAGCTTGAGTGTCCATGCTTGCTTGAATCCGATTGCTCTTCTTTTCCCTTGGATAACAGTACTCTTTCCCAGATTCTCCTTCTGCTCATGGTCTCTCTTGGTTTTTGTTTTATTTATTTATTTTTTTTTCCAACGTTTATTTATTTTTGGGACAGAGAGAGACAGAGCATGAACGGGGGAGGGGCAGACAGAGAGGGAGACACAGAATCGGAAACAGGCTCCAGGCTCTGAGCCATCAGCCCAGAGCCTGACGCGGGGCTCGAACTCACGGACCGCGAGATCGTGACCAGCTGAAGTCGGACGCTTAACCGACTGTGCCACCCAGGCGCCCCTCTTGGTTTTTGTTTTAAATCTTGATAAATATTTTGCATTTTCTACTCTAGAAGGAACAAATAGAACATTGATATTAACAGTTCTATTGTGCTTTCAGAATTTGGTGATTGATTTTAAGTAGCCTGACATCCAGATGGATGATGATAGCATCAATTGTGATAAATAATAGGAATGCAAAGGGCAGAAGGGAAGGAAGGAGTTGGGGCATGTTCCATTTGAGGTACCTATGGAAAAATTAGGTGGAAATGTACAGCAGCAAGTTGAATATCCACACCAAAAGTTGGAAATGTAGATTTAGACATTTACAGCAAAAAGGTGGTAATAAAATTGTATGAATGCATGAAATAACCTAGATGGCTTTTATTAAAAATAGTAATAATGAGATCAGTGGGCTAAGGCCAAAACCACTGAGAAACTTCATGAGATAAGATCTAAAGAGGAATCCAGGAGAGAGATTTAAAAGAGACACCTTGTCCAACCTCAACCCGAAGCACATTTTAGGATTAAGACACAAAGTGAAATGTATCTGCCTACATGGGTGTGTGTGCACACGCACCTGTGCATAAGGCTTATATGAGAATGGAGAAAAGTACTTGAAGGATGTACACCAGATTGTATATGTAGGTATAAACAAGGCTGAGAGAGAAAAGGAAGGGGTAGGAGTAGAGGAAGAGGAAAAAGGCAGTGAAGACAATAAAAAGCAAGTCAGAACAACTTTAAACGATCCCATTTATGTAAAACTCTGTGTGTGCATACATACTTTCACATAAAGAAAGTAGGAATAAAAACGAAAAAGAATAGAACTGGCTGTGTTTATTCTCTCTCAGGATTGTCCAGGATATACTCCAAAGGAAAAAGCAAACTGCACATTAACGTACATAGTATGGTCCTACTTAGTATGATTTTTTTGAATTATGCATGAGCATGTATTTACGTATCTGTACGTAAGAAAAAAGAAGTGTGGGAGGCCCAAACCAGTCAGCTAACACAGAATCCTTGAAAAGCATGGGGCTGGAAATGGAAGGGGCAGTACTAATTCGTGTTCTCCTTATTCATCTTTACATTATTTCACTTATAACAAGAACAGATTACTTTGTAGTTTAGAAAACATAAAATGAAAAAGTTAAAAAATCAGAGCAGTGGTCGCCTGAAATTTAAATTCAGCTGCAGTTGCCAGCTCCTCATTAGTGAAGACCACCACATCTTTTCTTTTGAATGCCCTATTACTCACTGTTGAGCCAGAGGCTAAATTTTGTTAATGGTTCCTGTGGCTACTTTTTTGGAAAACCTACTCAGTATCACCTTAACTCCTTTTATGCCTTATCTTTTTAGGCACCTTTTTTTCTTTATTTTCAAATGCAGCCCATTTTATATAACAACTCTTAAACACATTTGGCACCTTAACTATTTATTCCTCTTTGAGTTTTTCAATATGCATGAGAAAGTCCTGTCTATATTATCTTTGGAAAAGTAAATGAGTCCATTATTAGAATTAACCTTGGTTAAATTAACCAATGTGGCTAATATGTTCTCAAATTCTAAGTGATGCAATTATTTTTATACATTATGTTTATAGATTATATATTTTTATATATGTTTTCCAAAAATGTAATTTTTTTAAAAAAATTTTAGAGAGAGATGTGAGCAGGGGAGAGAGGGTAGAGAGGGGGAGGGAAAAAGAGAGAGAGAGAGAATGCCAAGCAGGCTCCACACTCAGCACGGAGCCCAACATGGGGCTCAATCCCAAGACCTGGGATCATGTCCTGAGCTGAAATCAAGAGTTGAGTGTTCATCCAACTGAGCCATCCAGGTGCCCCTCCAAATCTATAATTTAGATTAAAGAAATATGGGAGCTAAAAAAAAATTGGGGGACTATTTGTACTTTAATGATTACTAGAAATTAACAACTATCCCTTGGAAATTTCCAGGATCAGGTTCCCCTAAGGGAATTCCATATAAATACTGAGAGAACACTGCCACAGAGAACACATTCACATATCCTTTGGCAAACTGCTTGGACTGATGTCAAAAGTAAGATTTAACAAATGATTTCAATTACATGGTGAAGACAAACATAAAATCTGCCTGAATGGGTCATGTCTTTTCCCTCTTCTGCAATGAATGACATCATCTTTTTTATTTATTCCACTAGAAGTTCATTCAAGGTGAAATTGGCTTTTATCAAGGATAGAGCCAAGACTTTCAGATTTCACACACAACTCTGAAAAGTGGCCAAGAACTACTACCCTCTCCTAGGATCTCAACAGGGATTTAAGTCAGCAGAGTATCAATTCAGCTCAAGAAAATTTTGATGCCTGGTTCCAGCTCAGGAAATTAAGGAAATATAAATTAAGCTCCAGTTTTAAACAGGGCCATTATTGAAAAACTAAAATATATGTATCAGTTTGGTTCATAGTTTGATAAAATTCACTGACTAGGTTCAAACTGAATTCCAGAAGATGCAGAAGTGTTTAAAAGTTTGACATAGGTACCAGAAAAAAAATGCAGGTTATTACTAACATTCTAGTTTTTTAAGAGATTTTCCTTCTGCTGGACAGTATGGTTAGGATTTTGTTTTTCTAAGCAATAAAGTATACTTAGTATACCTTTACCTTGCGAAGAATGATTTCACTGACACCAACCTGAATCTTCTTTCTATAGAAGATGACACTAGAAAGCAAAGGATGACCCCAATGTGGACCAACCAGAAATTCCTTTTTGGATGATCTGGGTGCAGAGAGCTAGACACTTGACAAGGCAAAATGAGGTGGAAAGGGGACATGGTCCAGATGCACCTGTCATATGAAAAGAGTTCAAGACTTCGTGACAGGCTGTACCCTGGCATTGGTTTAATAAGAAGACACAGTACGCAATCATTTAAGCATGCAAAAACTTTGGTTCATATGTCTCCTGAAATTCTAGAACTTTTCTTCCTTTATTAATATCAAGGACTCCTTGACAGGATCTCCCATCAGTCCTGGATAGCCCACGTTTCAGAAATCTACATCATGCCCCTAATTCCTGAAGACTTGGGTTTTTTGTTCTCTTCCTCTTACTTTAATTGTGCAGAAGTAAATGCAACATAAGCAATGTAAAAATCAAGTCTTGCTAGTTAAATATAAGAACACAGAGCAAAATATCTGAGAAAGGTTACACCTCTTTAAAGATGCAAATTGATAATGGAGCTCAATATCAAAACAACAGAGTGCTGTTAATTTTTTAAAAAGGTGCAAATTGCTAATCTTACTTAAGGCTTTTTTTTTGAATTGCTTATTAAGAGTCCTAGCACACACACACAAAAATTAAACAAAATAAACTCTTAAAAACAGAAGGAAAGAGGGCTAACCGTGAGCTGCACTATAATCCTTTGCTTCATTTTTGGACTTGGTTTCAATAACAGTTGTTGAAGTTTGGAGACTTTATATTATTTATCCCATGGTCAGTCTTGAAGTCCCCACACTTGGTTTATCCATTATCTATTTCCACAACAGTGTTGCATAACAACCACCAAACCTCAGTGATATATAACCAACATTATTTAGCTTCCAAGTTTGGGGTTCAGCTAATCTCAGCTGATTATGACTGGCCTCACTCATCATCTGCAGGTTAACTGTGGGTTGACTAGAAAGCTCTGTTGATGTTAGCTTAGCCTGCGCACATATCTGGGGTCACTTCTGTTGACTGAGTACTGACTGGGGTGACAGGGCAACCAGTCTCTGCTCCATGTATTTCACCCTCCAGCAGGCTAGCCCATGCATGTTCTCATGGCCATGACAGCGGAGCAACACTTGAAGCACAAATGTGTAGGCATTTTTTTTCAAACATCTGCAAGTATCACATAGATGAACAGTTGTTTTGTAGTCATGCTGTGGAGGTGAGATGGACACTGCCTCTCCACCTTCCCCAGTTAATAGGTTGGATGTCAAGACTGATGATATTTCACACACCAAGAGAATTTGAAAGAAAGCTTATCATTCATACAAGAGACTTCTTGGGGGAACAGAGTAGACACAAGACAATCTGGAATAGCATAAGAGGAGAAAGAAGGTTGCGCTTTTACATTGGCTGGCTGACAGGTGGGAATGGAGAAGGATTTGTCATGCAGGTTAAGGAGTTCAAACTTCACATCGATGCGAAAAGCTCAGGAGGCACATATGTATTTTCTTGTAAAAGCCAGATGTACACTGGTAGAGAAGTGAAGGGTGGAAGTCTTAATGTGTCAATGGTCAAACATCAAAATTAGAGTCAAACTAATTACATTCCACTGGCCAAAGAAAGTCATGTGGCAACTCAGAATCTAAAGGCAGAGAAATCAACTCCAATGAGAGGAATTACAATGCCATATGCTCAAAGTGCATAGATACAGCAAGGATGCAAAAGTCAGACTACTAATGCAATCAATCTAATGCACCTGATGAAGACTCAAGACAAGGGCATCATTGCCTCCGCAAAAATATCCGGATACTTATGATGAAACAATGTGTTATGCACTCAAGACACTGGAGAAGTGCAGGGAGAATCATAAACCCCTAGAGTTAATGAATTTTATGTGACCTTGAAAAAGAAAAAAGAAAACATGTAATCTAAAAAATGTCAACTGAATTAACAGATTGAGTTGTAGAGTACAGGAAGTGCTGCTAGACCTCAAATTTGATGTCTGTCATTTAAATCACCATGTTAGGGGGCGCCTGGGTGGCGCAGTCGGTTAAGCGTCCGACTTCAGCCAGGTCACGATCTCGCGGTCCGTGAGTTCGAGCCCCGCGTCAGGCTCTGGGCTGATGGCTCAGAGCCTGGAGCCTGTTTCCGATTCTGTGTCTCCCTCTCTCTCTGCCCCTCCCCCGTTCATGCTCTGTCTCTCTCTGTCCCAAAAATAAATAAACGTTGAAAAAAAAATTTAAAAAAAATAAATAAACCAATCAATCAATCAATCACCATGTTAGGTCATATCCTAATTCAGGGTAATTATCTCTTAGTGAATCCTCCTGAGGAAAAAGAATCCTAACCTGGTCAGAAGACTCCATAAAATTTATCAGTTTGACATCCTTCCCTATTCCATTATTTGAATGTGAGAAACCTACAACAATTTTAATGTTGACCTAAGTAAAATACAGCAAGAAGGGAAAGCCTGCTGATCAGACTTCTCAAGTCTCTCCCTCCACATGTAATAATTTAATATAAAATAATGTACTTTTCAGGTTATCCACCATTCTGCATTATTTCTCCCTCCACCCAATCAACAATTACAGGGGACTTGGTCTATATAATGATTAAGTGAAATTCTCTTTAGCTTTCCCTCAACACCACCACCACTACCCACATACACATTATGGGGACACTGTTTCCCATCATCTGCCTCCTTCAGAAGCTTTAGAGTAGAACCAATGATTATCTTGAGAACCACCAGTGCTGGACAGACAAGTCAGCCCAATCCAAGAAAGAAAACAGAAGTACCACGATTTAGAACACCTTCTCCAAGAAGCTGAAAAGAGGCTTCAAATTTTAGATTCTTTAGGAAAGATCCTACTACAAAAGGATCCTACTACAAAAGGCAACACTAGGAGATAAAAAAAGGATGGAACTCAAGACAATTTGAAATCCTAGAGAGTAAATATGCCAATGAAAGCAAACGTTTCCTAATGTCCACTGCCTTTCACCTTCCACATCCAATCAGTCACCAATTCTGTCCATTTGACTTCTGTAATGTCAAACAAATCTATTCACTGTTATCCCCTTAACCTACACATAATCCAGATACTTAAGTGCCATCCACCCATGGCTCCCCAGTACTTACAGGATACCTTTACTCCATCATACAGAATGTAAGACTCTCCACCAAACTGTCTCTTTCCCATCTCTCTAGTCTCATCACTTGCCACTATATCCCCGCATCTCCCATCTGCATTTCCCTGCACCCACCACATGCATTTAAGGCTTCATGTTTCCATAATTCATCTCTCACCCAGTAATACCCTTCATGGTTTCAAACTACTTCCAATAAGCCTCCAAATCATTCTTTATGTCCCAGTCCAAATGCCTCTTGCATAGTGAATTTTTCCCACATCTTTCAGACACTATTATTTCAGATCTCTGCATGTTCATAATGCTTTCCACCTAATTCTGTTTTATCCCCATCATAACTGTAACATAATAATTGTTGACCTATTTATTTCTCGTTAGACTATGAGATCTTTGAAAGCAGGGATGATCTCAATCTCGTTATATCTGTCAATGTATCTGCAACAACTTGTCTCTTCTATCTGTGCCCTTACCACCATACCTGATACCTACTAGACATTAACTTAATCCATGTCTGATAAATGAATCAATACATAAATTCATTACTTCTTCCTGACAGACCTCTTCTCTCCCTCAGACCAGTAGAGTGGTGTTCCAATGGTGGTCACTTGGACAAACTCAACATGGAACTTTCCATCAGCAACTACCTACAAACTTGTGAGAGGTAGAAACTAAAAGATCAAGACACCAAAAGAAGCATAACGAAAGACACATGGAAAAGTCAAACAGAGTGAGAGAAAGGTATAATTGGCAGAACCAGAAGAGATAAATAACAGATTAAAAAGAGTTTGGATAGGCAAGAAGAAAAATAAAGGTAAGAATTATGACCATAAAGGAGAGCCACACCATGGGAAGTAAAGAGATTTGAAAAAACATAGGGAAAGGAAGGAGGACAAAACTAAGGAAACCCATAAGATCCAGTTCAAAGGAAAGTGAAAAGACTTACTTAAGTATAGTGTTAAAAAGTAAATGAACTAGACATCTTTTAAGTGTTAAACTCTACCCAAAACAGTATGACGGGAAATCTTCACACAATGAAACTTACAACAAGTGAAGAAAAGTCTTAACAAGTCTTTTGCTTGTGTTTAGATGGTATAAAATACTAACTCATAATTAAAGCACTTTACCAACACTCATTAAAGTAGGTAGGTCAACATTATTGGCTGGTTTTAAGAGAAAACAACCCCTGGAGTTAGAAAGATACCTCCACAGGATCACACAATGAGTTTTCCTCCAAAAGAGAATTGTAGATCACACAGAGACAGTTACAGAAAGAATAGGTTTAGGATAAAACTCCAAGGGCATAAAGAAAAGGGAAATATAAATGAGCAAAGGCCCGATAAGGCATGTGCAAGTTTATTAATTGGTTCCTGAAAAAATGGCCAGGGTTTTAAACATACCACCTGTGTCCATCAAGTTATATCCTAGGATACCGAGAGCCAAGCCCATGATAGAAAGAGAGCTCCATTTGGCAACAAACTTAAGTTCCTTCAGTTTCTGATTTACAGGTAAGGGCAGAGATACGATGAGAACCCAAAAGAGTGTTCTGGCAGGGTCAGGAATCCAACCCAGGTTCAAGTTGATAACACTTCTAATAGCTTGTCTCTTCCTTGCTGATATTCCCCCTGTAAATTAAGTCCTCTATATACATGAGAGGGCTTTCCAGCAATGTCACTGAAAACTCTGTGACATCTGAGTCATCTGGGTCCCCAATGTACTTCTTCCAGAGCTCTTATGTCTGTACCGTAATCACGGGTCTACCATGTTTTCCCCTACTAGGGTGTGCATACCTTGAGTTCAGGGTTGGTGGTGTCCTCCTCACCTCTTCCCACAAAGCACCCATCAAAATGCCCATCGTGTTGTAAATGATAAATAAATTAAGTGAAATAATGGATGAATAAATGAATGAGAACATTACAAATACTGCTTGATCTTCAAACCAAGCCCCCTGAGGGCTTGGGACAACTCTCTGGGCACCTAGCTACAATTTGAAATATTCACCACTAGATGGCACTATTTTAATGAGGTAGTAGAGCCTTTATTCTGACATCCTTACTATCTGTTACCAGTGTATGCTCTAAAGAAAGAGTAACAAATATTACTCCCAAAGTTAAATTTTCTAACCCCGAAATTGCTCTTAAATTTCCATAGTACTCGAATGTTTGCCTTGTCCCAAGAATGCTTTCCAATATATTCTCACTTTCCCCCAATCCCATTGTCATGACCACATAAATAACCATTAGGAAGTTGGCTCCTTTCAATACCTCCTCAATAAGACTGGAAAACTTCCCTTGTGAGGATTTTCGAGTAATATATAGGGCCTCTAAAATCATATCCATGGGATAAAGGCAGCCCCAGACAATAACCACATTAAGCAGGTGCCTGTCCCATCATATTTGCAGTCTGTCAAAGTTTAGACTCCAAGGTCATAGTCACCACTGCCAATAAGAACAAAGCTCAGTAGCAGTAACAGGCAGTCAACACTGAGTGGGACTCAACACACTGCCAGCAGGCTGTAGGAGATAGAGAACCCAGAATGCACCCTGATAAAAGTGGAGTAGTAAAGTGGCAGGCAAAAAGGAGGATGATTTCCCTCAGCTCCCCCACCCCCAGTAGTGATGGTTACTCCTAGGGGCCAAAGCATTAATTCCCCTTCATTGGGTATCAAAAAAACCATTTTCCTTGCACAAAGATAAAAATCAATTAGGGACGTTGCCTTAACCACATATATGAATAAGGTTACTACTATAAAAACGTAGACTTGCTACCCTGTCTTTATTCATTTTTCCTAAGCCTGATGCTGGGAAAGGAGGTCTATTTATTTTGGACAGCTTCATCAAGAAGGTCTTCCAGGTCATGCTGATCTTTGGACTCTCAGAATATCCTCTACAGGTAGCTGCTTTCAGGTTCAAGCTTGCTCCCTATGGCTTCTTCTTCTGCCCTTCTATACATCACTGCCCATAGCACTATTTAGTGCCTTGCACTGTTGAAAACAAATTGTCCCACCCACTCAACCGAACTCTGGGAGGCCAAAGATCATGCCATTTGTATCTTTTTAATCCATTTTCATTGCCTAGCACAAAGTCCTGTGGAATAAGTATCAGGAAGATGAAGTGGCCTGAGTTTGAGGTAGAACTCAGCAATACACTCACCTTCACTAGAGATGACAACATGGCTGAACATCTTAAGCAGCATCCAAATCTAGGTCACCTAAACCTGACATATTTAGATCACACACAACATATCCTATCCCCATTCCCCTAAATTTGTTTCTCCTCTTGACATTCCCCTTTCAACCAATGGCACCATGGTTCTTCCAATAATCCAAACTCAAAACCTCAATGTTCGCCTTGTTCTCCTTTCTTGTCTCATCCTTGGTGGTATCCATGGTCTTCCCTTGTGTCTCCATAGCCATTAACTCAGGCACCCATTGCCCTCCAGCTTTGTAACCTGTCTCTCCACTATATTATAAGACTTTTGAGGATAAAGGTCCTTTATTTACTTATTTTTCATATTTTCCTTGGGGCCTTTCATAATAGGGTACTTTATTCAGTAACTTGAGAATATAAGTTAAATGCAGTCAATAAAGCAATAAGTAAGAAAGGACATGTACTTATATACATAGAGAGAGAGAATATGATGAAGATCAGGAAAGTTTAAGTAAAAAGTGAAAGCTTGAGCTTGAACTAGCCTATACCTACTACAAGCTTTCCAAAGGTATTTTTCATTTAGAAAAAAGATTTTTGTTTTCTTGTATTACAAAATGCAATACTATACGGAGTACTACATAGATTACTTTCTCTCAACTATAAAACCATTGAAAAGAAAAATAGATTTGGGCACAGAGGAGATACACAGTTTAGTATTCAACGATTGTTAGAAGTGAAAGAATACCTATGTTCCATACCTTCCCTTGCCTCCTGCCCAAGAGACTTACTAATCTGATTTATGATTTCAGAAAACATGGTAAAGGATGGATGCACCATGCCTTCCAGGATTACATGTGTATTTTAGTAGAAGATGTCAATGCATCTCTCTCCAAGGGTAATGCATTCTGAAACTTTCAGTACCTCAGGCAGCTGGCTCACAAGCACTATTCCCTGCCCATCTGATGACATCACACAAGCTCTTGCTTTGTCATCAGCAGACACTTTATCTACTGCACACATCGGAGTGTCTCAGGCCATGGAATAATACTGGCCTCCCCCTTCCCTTAAAGGAGGACTGTCAGGAATCTCAGGGAAACAAAAATGGTCAAGAGCACAGGCTCTGTAGAAAGATCTGACCATTGTTATATTGTTGCAGCTGTTGTTACTGCCATTAATTATATTCTGTACTTTTAGTAGTCAGGATTTTCTCGGGCTATACTAATACTTATATCCAAGATGTCAGGGGTATCATCACCACTACAAAAAAAAAAAAAAAAAAAAAAAAAAAAAAAAAAAAAAAAAAAAA
>NW_024412388.1:77383622-77413345 GCF_014898765.1 Herpailurus yagouaroundi
TAAAAATTCAATTAACTACCCATATCCCTTACAGTCCCTATGACACCAACCCACTATCCACAGCTAGTATTCACTGGGCTATGTATTATACACCAGATACTATGCAAAGATCTCTACACACATGACCACATCTAATCTTCACAAAAACCTTGAGGAGTATATTATGTTAGTACCCCATTTCCAGAAGAGGAAATTGAGAATTAGAGGGCAATCCTGCCTCAGGTCACAAGGCCAACACAGAGAAAAATCTATCTGACTCATTTTACCCTTCTTTCCTCCAACTTCCTACACAGACGAGTACTATTTTGTTTTCAGTTTGTTTTTAAATCCCTACCTTGATATTAGACAGTATTATATCAGTAAATTGATTTCTGACACTCAAGAAGAAATCACTCATTTAAGTGCTTGGGTACAATTCTATATCCATCAGCTAAACTTTGCCAATATTCCTACACTATGAGAAAACTGAATATATTGATAGAATAAAAAAATACTCAGTAGGTAACTTAAGACCAAGGTAGTCACTTTACAAATGAGAGAAATTAAGCCCACAGGTAAAATAGGTCTTGCTCAAAGTAACATAGCAGGAAGGAATTAGAACATGGAGCACTCACTTCTCTTCCCAAAGTGCTTAACTCACCCACTGAGACTAACTCTGAAGAGCATGAAATTATTGTGAATAATGGAGTCTTCCTTACAGATAGCATAGCGGTTGTACTCCCCTGTATATTATGATGTTTAAGCTTAAATTTTTTTAAAAACCTTTCTGACAAGGGAAAGACTGCCTCTTTTAGGACTAGCCAATTGTTCCAGGTAGCAAAGAACTAAGCCAGGAGCTTGCCTTTGGATGCAAACTAAGCAGTCCAAAATAAAAGTCCTCTATCTAGACTACATACCTCAAAATGCAACCATCCCAGGGTCAGGTAACAAGCAACAAGAGACCACCCCTAATGCCCTATTGTAAAGTAGCCAATCCTGAATTCTTTACCCTGCCCTACCTGGCCTTCCCTTGGTAATCCCAATAAACCTGTTTCTGCTCCTATTTCTGCTTCCTGGTGTTCCTCTGTGGCCCTGGCTGGCAAGCCATGCCATGCCACTTGTTTCTAGAAAAATCATGCATTTTATTAAACTCTTCTTTCAGTGGCATTGACCTCTCCATTTCATCACTCAGTCACCTTCATAAATTAAGACCCGGCCACAGAACAGTGGTGAAAGGCAAAGGCTCTGGAATCAGACCCAACACACTTAACCCGACTCCCATCACTAAATGACCTGGACAGCTAGTGAGGTCTTAGAAGAGCTCTGGTGACTGAGTGAGACTTCACCAGGCTGACAGGGCAAGAAAGAGCATTCTAGGCAGAGGACACATTCAAGGCATAATCACAAAGGCATGAAAGAGCATAGAGTACTCAAAGAGGCATAAAAGGAAGATATTGCTAAGTCGTAATGACCACAGCACAATTTGGGAAGCATGAGGAAGCTGGAAAGCTAAGCAGAGGCCAATGATATGTCAGGCTAAGGGCTTGCACTTTATTCTACAGGTGATGAGGAACAAGGGACAGGTTGTAAGCAGGGCAGAGATAGGATTAGATAGGACTTTTAGATACTTCTGGTTATCTATCACCTTCTGTTGCTTTCCACCTATCTGCAATGGCCTTACATCTCCTCTTCAAGTCAAATTCCAGATTAATGCCAGGTCCTGCTCCTAATTCATCACCGTTGGAAAGCCTTGTCTGGCTATCCCATCCCGTGGCACTCCCCTCTTTCTCTGCAAGACTTCCTCAGCAAGTCTGCTCAGATCTGTCATGACTCACTAGTTACCACTTGAATAGTCCTCCAGAGACAAGTATCTGTGAAGCCCTAAATGATGGATTCTTTCAGGGTAGGACCCTGTACTCTGCTTTGGGGTCCCCTTTCCATAGCCCACACCCAGACACTGCTCTCCATTGTCAGCTTGTTGTCAAGCTGAGGGCCCCCCTGCAGGTGTCAGAGAATTAATAGATTACTTATCCTGCACACACTCCACGTGTTCAAAAAACAGGAAATATTTCTTCTGCAATCCTGTACTTCTCCAGAATACAAGGATTCCCAGGGAAACTAGGCCACCTGATTCTTAGTTCTCCAGGGGCCTTGTTTCCACTAGCAGAAACACAAGAAGCTGCTATAAGGGCAAAGCTATTCAATTAGCTCTAGTTGAAGCTTCCTCTTTCCCCACAGGTGTAAATTGGGTGCCTTGCATGTTGTTTTGAACTTGACTCAACCTAAGAAGGTATTTATTTCCAGACTGTCTCTGGCTCCAAAGAGGAAGGCAAAGACACATTCAGGGCCTGCAGTTTACCCTGCATGCCCCAATCCTCTACCTGGGGAAAATCATGTACAGGGAGGGTTTCACTAAGCAAGTTACAGGTCAATTCTTCTTCCTAGGCCTGCAGAGAAGAGTATAACAGCAGTTTCTGAGGTATTTTTAAAGTGGTTAAGAATGTAAACAGCATATGACTGCCAGGCACTAAAGTGAGTTTCTCTCAGGAAAAAGCAAAGTAATTGTAAAATCAGCATTATAGAAGCCTACACTTTTCAAAAGAAGTCTGATCTAAGGATGCATCAAATCTTCTGGCAAAACTCTTGCCCAAATAGAACAGAAACAAGCATGTTTTCTCTAGTTGTTGCTTCGAAATAACGTAAGCTACATTCATACCACTATCCTTCAATGGCTCCCCTTTTATATTCAGTATATAATGTGCTTCATGATCTGCCCCTGTGCCCTGGCTAGTTTCATCTCCCACCACCCCCCAACATACCCCCTCTACCTCTCCCAAACTGGTCTCTGCATTTCTTCAAATGGGCCATATTCTAGCACATCTCCATTCCTTTTCCTACGCTACTTTTGCTTTATTTAGAGCTTGTTTCCACACATCCTCATTTCCATAGTTTTCTGGTTCTCCTATTCTCAAGTACAATAACCAAATTTCATTAGTGTCTCAAGTACTCCTGGCATTACATTAGGCTCCAGTATAATAAATACGAGACGTGCCTCCAAACTCCGGCTCAGCAGCATCCTCTCCAGAAACCATCTTCATCTCTTTTTCTTCAGGAGCCAAGGAGGATTCCTTCCTCTCCAGCACTTTATTACAGGGCTTATCAGACTCCACTGTAACCAGTTATTTATTGATTAGGTCTCCTGCCAGGATGTGAGATTCTTCAAGTCGCAAACAGTGTCTTCCATTTCTGTCCCCATAAGCCCCATCCCTAAAACATGATGACATTTAGCATGTGCTCAATAAATGCCTATCTAGTGAGTCAAAAAATGGATGACTACAGAGATAGACTTTACATGGCAAGAAACACACCTGTGTCTGTGCAGATCAACTTGCAGGCATGTACTTAAATTCCCAGCCACATTTTAACTGATTGTGGTTCAAAAAGTTACTAAACCTCTACCTTCAACTATTTAACAAATAGAACAATGACTTAGTATGACTAAGCTTATGCTCTCATACAACTTATATTCTGGGCGGGGGGGGGGGGAAGGGAGACAAAAAACAAAGAAACAGGCAAGTAAAACAACTGTAAATTCTAACAAGCACTATAAAGAAAGGAAGATATAAAGATGGAAAATGACAGACAAAGGGAAGATCTTTCTGAGATGATGACCCCAACGTGGGACGGACTAGCAGCTGAGGAACTAGCCAAGAGAAAACAGGGGCACAGAATTGCAGGGAGTTAGAAAAGTGTATGCAGAAGCCCTGAGGTAGGAAAGAATGGGCATCTTCAAGGCCTAAAGGACTATCAATGGAGCACGGTAAAGGAGAGGAAGAACAGACAGTGGGTTAGAAAGGCCTGCAAAGGAAAGGCCAATGTGACCTTGCATGCAGGGGAAGGTAAGGAATTTGGAGTTTTTCCCCCAGATATGATAGGAAAAACATGGAAGGACCTTAGCAAGAAAATTACCTAATCAGATTTGTATTTAAGAAGATCACCTTTTCTGGGGCACCTCGGTGGCTTAGTCAGATAAACGTCTGACTTTGGCTCATGTCACAATCCCACTTGTTTGTTGCTTCAAGCCCCACATCAGGTTCTGTGCTGACAGCTCAGAACCTGAAGCCTGCTTCAGATTCTCCTTCTCTCTCTGCCTCTCCTCACTCCCACTGTCTCTCTCAAAATTAATGTAAAAAAAAAGATTTGAAAAAAAAAGATCATCTTTTCTGATAAATGGAGGGCAGAATGGATCATATTTAGAAATAAGCACATCACTCAACTATTCCTACTTTTTTCTAGGAAAAGCCTGGTATTTTACAATCTCCAACTTAGCAACACAAAGTGGCCAAGGTAGATTTATTCCTCTTCCAGACCAAATGTGAGTCCTACTGATAACATCAAGGTAAAGGTAAGGCAAGGGGAAACTGTCAGAAGCCTGGTAGAGATTAAGCAACCAGAGCAAGTGCTCTCCTTCCCACCAGAACTGAGACTACACTCCTTAACCTAGAAATACCAGGCACTGGCCTGCAGAACCCCTTCTGCTCCTTGGGAAGCACCAGGAGGGATCCATGGAAGCCCCAACCACAGGAGATAAACCAACATTACCAAATTGCACCATAAATGCTCTATAAACTACAGTATCATTGGAATCACAGTCTAACCAAAGTAAGCCACGATCTGTTTGCTAAACTTAACCAGGGTGACTGCCTACTAAAATATAGGTTCAAGAGTTACCTAATTTAATATCAAGTATGTTCAAGATACAATTTTTAAAAAGGCATCACACCAAAATCCATGAAAATCACAAATTTAAGGAAGAAAAAAAAAATTAACTGACAACAATACCACCACCAATCAGATATTGGAATTGAGTGACAAAGATTTCACCATCATAAAAATACTTCAATAGCAAGTACAACTTCTCTTAGAACAAGTCAAAAAATACAAAATCTCAGCAAAGGAACAGAAATTATAAATAAAAGCCAAATAGAAATTATAAGAATGAAGAATGTAACAGAAAATTTTAAATCTCTTAGAGGTCTTAATTGTACAGTGGCTATCACAGAATATGGAGTCAGTAAACTTGAGAATATATTCATATATTTTACCCAATCTGGAAAGAAAATAGAACCGGGGGGTGTGAGGGGTTGGGGGAGAAAGCCTCAGGGACCTATGAGACACTAACAAGTGACCCAACGTGCATATCACCAAAGTCTCAAAAGGACAGGAAAAGAGAGTGGTACTAAAATTGTTTTCAAAGATATAATATCTGAAAAGTTCCCAAATTTGGCAAAAAAAAAAAAAAAAAAAAAACACATAAACCTACACCTCTAAGAAGGTGAAAATAAACAAAAATCCACAGCAACACACATTGTAACTAAACTTTTGAAAACCAAAGAAAAAATCTTGAAGGCAGCTAGACAGAAATGACTTATTACTTATAAGGGAATACCAATGCAAATTACAGCGGATTTCTCATCAGAAGCCATGAAGACCAGAAGAAAGTGGCACATTTTTTAAGTGCAGAAAGCCAAGAACCATCAATTGTGAATTCTACATCTAGCAAAACTAGATGTATCTTTCGAGAATAAAAGGGAAATCAAGACATTGTAAGATAACAGGTAAATTAACAGTATTTGTCACTAGCAGTCCCACCCTTAAAGAATGGCAAAAGAGGGTACCCCTGAATAAACATTACTCTGGTCATGCTGAACCAAGATTAAAGGCAAGACAAATTATGGATTCTAAGAACATAAAAATATTCAGCACATGAAAAGATAAAATCCCAAGATCTGGCATCAAACCAAAAATTATTAGGCATTCAAAGAGCAAGAAAAACCTGGCACATGATGAGAAGAAGTCAATGAAAACCAGCCAAGAAAGGACACAAATAATACAATTAGTAGACAAGAACATTAAAAACAGTTATAATTGCAGTTCATGTGTTCAGGAAGCTAGAAGAAAGATTGAGCATGTTAACTAGAAATATGGAAAATATTTTTTAAAAACCTCTAGTAAATTTTTACAACTAGAAACTACAGAGGTGCCTAGGTGGCTCAGGTGATTAAATGTCCAACTTCAGCACAGATCATGATCTCACAGTCTGTGGGTTTGAGCCCTGTGTCAGGCTCTGTACTGATGGCTCAGAGCCTGGAGCCTGCTTTGAATTCTGTAACCCTTACTCTCCACCACTCCCCCACTTGTGCTCGCTCTCAAAAATAAATATTTTTAAAAACACATTAAAAATAAATAAATAAATAATAAAATAAAAACTACAGTCTGAGATGAAAAGTGTACAAGGTAAGAATAAATTACAAGTTGCAGGGGAAAAAATGAGTAATCTTTAAGACATACAATAGAAATTACCCCAAAACAGCATAAAAAGACAAAAAAAGACAAGTCCAAGTGACCTAATTTATGAATAGTCTCTAAAGAAAACAAAACAGAAATATTTGAGAAATAATGGTTAAATATTTTGTAAGTTAATGAAAATTATACACCCAAAGATTAAAGAAGGTCAACTGAGTCCAAGAAACTTGCATAAAGTTACACAAAGACATACTAACATCAAACTGTTGAAAACCAACAAAAAGAAATGACAAATTACAGAAATAACCATAGCATTGACAGCAGACTTCTCATCAGAAACAATGGAAGCCAAAAGATAATGGAGCAATATCTTCAGTCTTGAAAGTAAAAATACCTTTAAACCCAGAATTCTATACTAAGAAAAAATCTGGGGGCGCCTGGGTGGCTCAGTCGGTTGAGCGTCTGACTTCAGCTCGGGTCATGATCTCACAGTCTGTGAGTTCGAGCCCCGTGTCGGGCTCTGTGCTGACAGCTCAGAGCCTAGGGCCTACTTCAGATTCTGTGTCTCCCTCTCTCTCTGACCCTCCCCCGTTCATGCTCTGTCTCAAAAATAAATAAACATTAAAAAAATTTAAAAAGAAAAAAGAAAAAATCTGTTTCAAAAATGAACATGAAATAATGACATTTTCAGATCTATAAAAACTAAACCAATTCATTAGCAGATCTGCACTGCGGTAACTATTAAAGGAAGTCAATCAAACACAAGAAAAAAGGTAATGGACAGAAATCTAGACAAATCTACACAAAGCAATGAAGAACACAAGAAGTGGTAAATAAGTCTGGGTAAATATAACAGTATTTTATCTTTTTACTCACCTAAAATATAAATGACATTTTAAAACAAAAATAGTAACACTGCATTATGACATTCATAACAAATACAGTAATAAGATGTAGAACAATGATAGTCTAGATGCCAGGAGAATTGAATTAGAAGTATACTGCTCCATGGTTCTTTTCTTTTAAATATTTGTTTGTTTTTGAGAGAGATAAAGAGCAAGGGAGGGACAGAGAGAGAGAGGGCAGATGATCTGCAGCAGGCTCTGTGCTGACAGCAGAGAACCGGACAAAGGGCTAGAACCCACAAACTGTGAGGTCATGACCTGAGCCAAGGTCAGACATTTAACTGACTGAGCACCCCCAGGCTCCCCTCTATGGTTCTTATAAGACACATGTAGTTGATTACTTAAAAACAGACGGTGATAAATTAAAGGTGGATACCATAAATCCTAAATAAACACTGAAGTAAAACATCAAAAAATTATAGCTCAATTGTCAATAAAGGGAATAAAGTTACTTTAAAAAATAGTTGATCTAAACAAAAGCAGAGAAGAGTTGAGATGGAACAAAGAAGAGGTAGCAAGATGGTAGATTTTAACGCAACCATATCCTCAACATAGAATCCACTTGAAGGGATGGATTCTCACTGACCAAACTGGGGACAATGTGGGCCTTAAAATAAAAATATTAGGTGGGGAGGAGGGAAGATGGCGGCATAGGAGGACGCTGGGTTCACCGCGCGTCCTGCTGATCACTTAGATTCCACCTACACCTGCCTAAATAACCCAGAAAACCACCAGAGGATTAGCAGAACGGAGTCGCCGGAGCCAAGCGCAGACGAGAGGCCCACGGAAGAGGGTAGGAAGGGCGGCGAGGCGGTGCGCGCTCCACGGACTGGCGGGAGGGAGCTGGGGCAGAGGGGCGGCTCGCCGGCCAAGCAGAGCCCCCAAGTCTGGCTTGCAAAAAGCGGAGGGGCCTGACGGACTGTGTTCCGACAGCAAGCGCGACTTAGCGGCTGGGAGGTCATAAGTTAACAGCTCTGCTCAGAAAGCGGGAAGGCTGGAGGACAAAGGGAAGGAAAGCTGCTGAGCCCCCGGACGACAGAGCTCAGTTTGGTGGGGAACAAAGGCGCTCGCCAGCGCCATCTTCCCCGCCCATCCCCCAGCCAAAATCCCAAAGAGAACCAGTTCCTGCCAGGGAACTTGCTTGCTCCGCGCAAACACCCAACTCTGCGCTTCTGCGGAGCCAAACCTCCGGCAGCGGATCTGACTCCCTCCTGCTGCCATAGGGCCCCTCCTGAAGTGGATCACCTAAGGAGAAGCAAGCTAAGCCTGCCCCTCCTGCCCCTGTGCACCTTTCCTACCCACCCCAGCTAAGACGCCAGATCCCCAGCATCACAAGCCTGGCAGTGTGCAAGTAGCCCAGACAGGCCACCCCACCCCACAGTGAATCCCACCCCTAGGAGAGGGGAAGAGAAGGCACGCACCAGTCTGACTGTGGACACAGTGGTGGGCTGGGGACAGACATCAGGTCTGACTGCGGCTCTGCCCACCAACTCCAGTTATATACCACAGCACAGGGGAAGTGCCCTGCAGGTCCTCACCACGCCAGGGACTATCCAAAATGACCAAGCGGAAGAATTCCCCTCAGAAGAATCTCCAGGAAATAACAACAGCTAATGAGCTGATCAAAAAGGATTTAAATAATATAACAGAAAGTGAATTTAGAATAATAGTCATAAAATTAATCGCTGGGCTTGAAAACAGTATAGCTGACAGCAGAGAATCTCTTGCTACAGAGATCAAGGGACTAAGGAACAGTCACGAGGAGCTGAAAAAGGCTTTAAATGAAATGCATAACAAAATGGAAACCACCACAGCTCGGACTGAAGAGGCAGAGGAGAGAATAGGTGAACTAGAAGATAAAGTTATGGAAAAAGAGGAAGCTGAGAAAAAGAGAGATAAAAAAATCCAGGAGTATGAGGGGAAAATTAGAGAACTAAGTGATACACTAAAAAGAAATAATATACGCATCATTGGTATCCCAGAGGAGGAAGAGAGAGGGAAAGGTGCTGAAGGGGTACTTGAAGAAATAATAGCTGAGAACTTCCCTGAAGTGGGGAAGGAAAAAGGCATTGAAATCCAAGAGGCACAGAGAACTCCCTTCAGACGTAACTTGAATCGATCTTCTGCACGACATATCATAGTGAAACTGGCAAAATACAAGGATAAAGAGAAAATTCTGAAAGCAGCAAGGGGTAAACGTGCCCTCACATATAAAGGGAGACCTATAAGACTCGTGACTGATCTCTCTTTTGAAACTTGGCAGGCCAGAAAGAGTTGGCACGAGATTTTCAGTTTGCTAGACAGAAAAAATATGCAGCCGAGAATCCTTTATCCAGCAAGCCTGTCATTTAGAATAGAAGGAGAGATAAAGGTCTTCCCAAACAAACAAAAACTGAAGGAATTTGTCACCACTAAACCAGCCCTACAAGAGATCCTAAGGGGGACCCTGTGAGACAAAGTACCAGAGACATCACTACAAGCATAAAACATACAGACATCACAATGACTCTAAACCCATATGTTTCTGTAGTAACACTGAATGTAAATGGATTAATGCACCAACCAAAAGACATAGGGTATCAGAATGGATAAAAAAACAAGACCCATATATTTGCTGTCTACAAGAGACTCATTTTACACCTGAGGACACCTTTAGATTGAGAGTGAGAGGATGGAGAACTATTTATCATGCTACTGGAAGCCAAAAGAAAGCTGGAGTAGCCATACTTGTATCAGACAAACTAGACTTTAAATTAAAGGCTGTAACAAGAGATGAAGAAGGACATTATATAATAGTGACAGGGTCTATCCATCAGGAAGAGCTAACAATTATAAATGTCTATGCGCCAAATACTGGAGCGCCCAAATATATAAAACAATTACTCATAAACACAAGCAACCTTATTGATAAGAATGTGGTAATTGCAGGGGACTTTAACACCCCACTTACAGAAATGGATAGATCATCTAGACACACGGTCAATAAAGAAACAAGGGCCCTGAATGAGACATTGGATCAGATGGACTTGACAGATATATTTAGAACTCTGCATCCCAAAGCAACAGAATATACTTTCTTCTCGAGTGCACATGGAACATTCTCCAAGATAGATCATATACTGGGTCACAAAACAGCCCTTCATAAGTTTACAAGAATTGAAATCATACCATGCATACTTTCAGACCACAATGCTATGAAGCTTGAAATCAACCACAGAAAAAAGTCTGGAAAACCTCCAAAAGCATGGAGGTTAAAGAACACCCTACTAACGAATGAGTGGGTCAACCAGGCAATTCGAGAAGAAATTAAAAAATATATGGAAACAAACGAAAATGAAAATACAACAATCCAAACGCTTTGGGACGCAGCAAAGGCAGTCCTGAGAGGAAAATACACTGCAATCCAGGCCTATCTCAAGAAACAAGAAAAATCCCAAATACAAAATCTAACAGCACACCTAAAGGAAATAGAAGCAGAATAGCAAAGGCAGCCTAAACCCAGCAGAAGAAGAGAAATAATAAAGATCAGAGCAGAAATAAACAATATAGAATCTAAAAAAACTGTAGAGCAGATCAACGAAACCAAGAGTTGGTTTTTTGAAAAAATAAACAAAATTGACAAACCTCTAGCCAGGCTTCTCAAAAAGAAACGGGAGATGACCCAAATAGATAAAATCATGAATGAAAATGGAATTATTACAACCAATCCCTCAGAGATACAAACAATTATCAGGGAATACTATGAAAAATTATATGGCAACAAATTGGACAACCTGGAAGAAATGGACAAATTCCTGAACACCCACACTCTTCCAAAACTCAATCAGGAGGAAATAGAAAGCTTGAACAGACCCATCACCAGTGAAGAAATTGAATCGGTTATCAAAAATCTCCCAACAAATAAGAGTCCAGGACCAGATGGCTTCCCAGGGGAGTTCTACCAGACGTTTAAAGCAGAGATAATACCTATCCTTCTCAAGCTATTCCAAGAAATAGAAAGGGAAGGAAAACTTCCAGACTCATTCTATGAAGCCAGTATTACTTTGATTCCTAAACCAGACAGAGACCCAGTAAAAAAAGAGAACTACAGGCCAATATCCCTGATGAATATGGATGCCAAAATTCTCAATAAGATACTAGCAAATCGAATTCAACGGCATATAAAAAGAATTATTCACCATGATCAAGTGGGATTCATTCCTGGGATGCAGGGCTGGTTCAACATTCGCAAATCAATCAACGTGATACATCACATTAACAACAAAAAAAGAGAAGAACCATATGATCCTGTCAATCGATGCAGAAAAGGCCTTTGACAAAATCCAGCACCCTTTCTTAATAAAAACCCTTGAGAAAGTCGGGATAGAAGGAACATACTTAAAGATCATAAAAGCCATTTATGAAAAGCCCACAGCTAACATCATCCTCAACGGAAAAACTGAGAGCTTTTTCCCTGAGATCAGGAACACGACAGAGATGCCCACTCTCACCGCTGTTGTTTAACATAGTGCTGGAAGTTCTAGCATCAGCAATCAGACAACAACAGGAAATCAAAGGCATCAAAACTGGCAAAGATGAAGTCAAGCTTTCGCTTTTTGCAGATGACATGATATTATACATGGAAAATCCGACAGACTCCACCAAAAGTCTGCTAGAACTGATCCATGAATTCAGCAAAGTTGCAGGATACAAAATCAATGTACAGAAATCAGTTGCATTCTTATACACTAACAATGAAGCAACAGAAAGACAAATAAGGAAACTGATCCCATTCACAATTGCACCAAGAAGCATAAAATACCTAGGAATCAATCTAACCAAAGATGTAAAGGATCTGTATGCTGAAAACTATAGAAAGCTTATGAAGGTAATTGAAGAAGATTTAAAGAAATGGAAAGACATTCCCTGCTCATGGATTGGAAGAATAAATATTGTCAAAATGTCAATACTACCCAAAGCTATCTACACATTCAATGCAATCCCAATCAAAATTGCACCAGCATTCTTCTCGAAACTAGAACAAGCAATCCTAAAATTCATATGGAACCACAAAAGGCCCCGAATAGCCAAAGTAATTTTGAAGAAGAAGACCAAAGCAGGAGGCATCACAATCCCAGACTTTAGCCTCTACTACAAAGCTGTCATCATCAAGACAGCATGGTATTGGCACAAAAACAGACACATAGACCAATGGAATAGAATAGAAACCCCAGAACTAGACCCACAAACGTATGGCCAACTCATCTTTGACAAAGCAGGAAAGAACATCCAATGGAAAAAAGACAGTCTCTTTAACAAATGGTGCTGGGAGAACTGGACAGCAACATGCAGAAGGTTGAAACTAGACCACTTTCTCACACCATTCACAAAAATAAACTCAAAATGGATCAAGGACCTGAATGTGAGACAGGAAACCATCAAAACCCTAGAGGAGAAAGCAGGAAAAGACCTCTCTGACCTCAGCCGTAGCAATCTCTTACTCGACACATCCCCAAAGGCAAGGGAATTAAAAGCAAAAGTGAATTACTGGGACCTTATGAAGATAAAAAGCTTCTGCACAGCAAAGGAAACAACCAACAAAACGAAAAGGCAACCAACGGAATGGGAAAAGATATTTGCAAATGACATATTGGACAAAGGGCTAGTCTCCAAAATCTATAAAGAGCTCACCAAACTCCACACCCGAAAAGCAAATAACCCAGTGAAGAAATGGGCAGAAAACATGAATAGACACTTCTCTAAAGAAGACATCCGGATGGCCAACAGGCACATGAAAAGATGTTCAGCATCGCTCCTTATCAGGGAAATACAAATCAAAACCACACTCAGGTATCACCTCACGCCAGTCAGAGTGGCCAAAATGAACAAATCAGGAGACTATAGATGCTGGAGAGGATGTGGAGAAACGGGAACCCTCTTGCACTGTTGGTGGGAATGCAAATTGGTGCAGCCGCTCTGGAAAGCAGTGTGGAGGTTCCTCAGAAAATTAAAAATAGACCTACCCTATGACCCAGCAATAGCACTGCTAGGAATTTATCCAAGGGACACAGGAGTACTGATGCATAGGGGCACTTGTACCCCAATGTTCATAGCAGCACTCTCAACAATAGCCAAATTATGGAAAGAGCCTAAATGTCCATCAACTGATGAATGGATAAAGAAATTGTGGTTTATATACACTATGGAATACTACGTGGCAATGAGAAAAAATGAAATATGGCCTTTTGTAGCAACGTGGATGGAACTGGAGAGTGTGATGCTAAGTGAAATAAGCCATACAGAGAAAGACAGATACCATATGGTTTCACTCTTATGTGGATCCTGAGAAACTTAACAGGAACCCATGGGGGAGGGGAAGGAAAAAAAAAAAAAAGAGGTTAGAGTGGGAGAGAGCCAAAGCATAAGAGACTGTTGAGAACTGAGAGCAAACTGAGGGTTGATGGGGGGGTGGGAGGGAGGAGAGGGTGGGTGATGGGTATTGAGGAGGGCACCTTTTGGGATGAGCACTGGGTGTTGTATGGAAACCAATTTGACAATAAATTTCATATATAAATAAAAAAAATAAAATAAAATAAAATAAAAATATTAGTGAACTATAACCTGTTAAAATATGTAAAAACCAGGAGTCCATATGAATAAAGCAAGTGAATAAACTAAGTCTGATGAGGAATGAAGTATTTACTTAGTTTCAAAGTGTGTCTCTTCCAAAATACCTATAATTACAAAGCTAAAAAGAGCAACTTTATAGTTCAAGAGCCTGGAATTTAGGGGACTATATCTTCTACATAGGTTTCATTAGTCATTTTTTACCTCTTCTTAACTATCTTCAAGAGTGGAGCAGTTTTAGTGATACATCAGAAATAGTCACGTGAAGTCCTTTGGTTTCCAAGCCTGTATAAAATTGTTTTTAAACGAAAATCTTACTTAGAAGCATAGGGTTTAACAATTAAATGCAGTATTTTTTTTCAGAGAAGAATACTGCAAAACATTATTTTTTTAACATGTTCTTACATCAATAGATATAATGAAGATGTTTTACTGAACTAAAATACCGAAATTGGCCGACTATGTAGTGTAAGGCATAAAATTTCATGTGCTGCCTTGGTATCGTAGAGTCTGATGGCTCCGAAGGCTTAAGCTCCCCTGCCCTCACCAAGTAGATCCTTCCCACAGTGGAAAGGCTCCCCACTCAACTAGTTTCCCTGTGAGCAGGACCAGCTGCTCTCCACCTGCTCAACCCCACTGCTTTTGCTTCCCAGCCAGCCTGCAAAATTATTCAAACAAGCCCATCATATCACCTTGCAGGAACCAGGGGTCCCCTCATCCTCTTGTTACTACAGAGCCTGCCTACCACAGCCCCTACTTGTTCAGTCTGCTTCCAAGTGCAACCCAACACTGTATCACTTCTTATTTAAAAAAAAAAATCCCAGAGGAATCAAAACATTGCAAAAATGAAAGCTGTGAAATCACTAGAATAAACATAGGCATCTTTACATATAAACTTCAATTGGAAAGATCTGGGTAAACAAGACATAAAAACTAGAAACAAAAAATGAAAAACTGTCCACATAGACACAAATATCTGTACAAAAAAATGCTTAAGTAAAGCCAAAAGATAAAATACTTGGAAAAATATATGTGATATGAATGCCAAAAGCTTATTTCCTAATTTTAAAAGACATTAAATCAATTTTTAAAAACTACAACAGACAATAGTCAAAGGCCATAAATAGTTCATAATAAAACTAAGACAAAGGTCTTATAAACATATGAAACATTGTTCAACTTCCTAAATTCAAAGAAATGTAAATCAAAATGAGATGTCATATTTCACCTATCTGGAAAAAATTTTAAAAAAACAATACCGAGAGTTGGCAATACTGTGTGGAAATAAAAACTTATTCAAGTTCCTTTGGAACTTCCACTAAATCTTTACTCAAGTATAAATTTACATAATATTTTTAGATAGTCATTTGGCCATACCTGTTAAACTTCTAAACATCCATATACTTTAACCTAGCCATTGCCTTGTTGGAAATTTTTTTTTATGAATATGTATACTCAAAATATATGCCAAGATACAGATACATCTTTATAAATGCTGGTCATTATAAAATGAGGAAATGATCTAAATGTCCATCAACAGGAACCAAGTTAATATACTCTGGTACATTCATGGAATGGAATTCCATGCAGCCAATAAAGATAATGAGATTGGTCTAGAAGTGGTTAAGTAGAAAAAGCTCCTGTATATATTATTACATTTTAAAAGTTATGTAGACAGTGATATGCACAGTATGACCCCATTTGTGTCAATTACACATATTAAGAAGTATACATGTATTATGTACCCATATACATACATATAACAGACACCCTATATGTATATTTCTACACATATAGGTATATACATAAAACTTTTCTTTAAGTGTATTTACAAAAGAATGAGAAGAGAGGAGATATTTTCTTTTCTTTTTTTTAAGCTCATTTATTTATTTTGGGGGGGGGGGAGGGGTAGAGAAAGAGGGAGAGAGAGAATCCCAAGCAGGCTCCTCACTGTCTGTGCAGAACTGGACACAGGGCTTGATCCCACAAACTGAGATCATGACTTGAGCCAAAATCAAGAGTCAGACACCTAACTGACTCAGTCACCCAGGCACCCCTATTTTATTTTCATTGTATGCCTTTCTGTAAGGTCAATTTATTAGTTGCATGGGGCAAAAATGTATTTTTATATATACACGTGTGTGTGTGTGTATATATATATATACATATATATGTATACATAAATTTAAATGTGATTAACTTACATAAGATACTTGGCACAAAGTAGAAATACCCAATAAATGTTCATTTTATTCCCCATAACACGAAGAGCTAATAATTCTCTAGAATCTACCCAACTCTTTTTAATTTGAGCTCATAGCTTTTGTCAATAAAGAATAATTCAGGATCTTAAAGTGGAAAATTTCTAGACAGAGACAACACAGATCATCCTAACTTTATTTTTCCTTTACTAAAAAAAGCTATTTAAAATTCCAATTTTTTAGGGGCGCCTGGGTGGCACAGTTGGTTAAGCGTCCGACTTCAGCCAGGTCACGATCTCGCGGTCCGGGAGTTCGAGCCCCGCGTCAGGCTTTGGGCTGATGGCTCAGAGCCTGGAGCCGGTTTCCGATTCTGTGTCTCCCTCTCTCTCTGCCCCTCCCCCGTTCATGCTCTGTCTCTCTCTGTCCCAAAAAAATAAATAAACGTTGAAAAAAAAATATTTTAATAAAAAAAAAAATTCCAATTTTTTAAAGGAGACATAAAACAGGCACAAGTCAGGGAGAGGGGCAAAGGTAAAGAGAGATACCAAAACAGGCCCTACACCCAGCACAAAGCCCAAACGTGGGGCTCAAACTCATGAACCCTGAGATCATGACCTGAGCCAAAAATCAAGAGCCAGATGCTTAACCAACTGAGCTACTCTGATGTCCCTAAAATTTCAACTTTTGATCACTTAATTTTTTTTCTTCTAAAATCCTAAATGCTGGCATTGTTGTTGTGGTTTTTGTTTCCAATTAGCTTCCCTTACCCCCAGTCTTGATACAAAGAAGAAAACCCATGAGTAATCTCTTGATTATCAAAAATAGAAATTTTTACCCCAAAGGGTACATATTTTGTTGATGGTTTTCTACATTACCTCTGTTCATTCCTCAAAAAAGAAGCAAGCTTTGAGTCATGAGCAGCAATAGCTAATGTTATTAAATAAACAAACATCATCTTATCTAAGAGAACACTGAGGTACTACCTGGGCTTTCAGCAGCACTCATTGCCTGGACCAGCCTCCTCCCAGCACTAGAGCTGTTAGTGCCAGGATCCAGGCCAAATTCCAAACCAGAACCCCACCTCCAAGTGCTCTTATCATTTTTTAATTGCAGTTCTGTAGTTCATTACTGCCTGCCACTTAGTATTCCTGCATGTTGCTAAACAGCTGCCATGTTGTTTCCCTAGAGATACATTCCTGACTCTCCTTACCTATTTCACAAGGCTGTTGCAAAGCTTAATTAATTAGTGTTTCCTGAATGCCTTGAGTTTCCAGATGAAAAGTGCTAAGTTGAAGTGTAGAGTCTTGTTAAATCTCCAGTTTCATCCTGCAGATCGAAGTATCTCACCTGGGCTTGACTCGTGACAGGGCACATTCCACTCCCCTGTGCCTTGTGTAGCCATCAACTCAATCCAGTCTTCTGAGAGATGAGAGGTTATTCAAGACATCACACAAGGCTACAGGCCAAAACCACATTCTTCTTCTTCAACTAGTCTAAGTGTGATTAAGGTAGGATTGCATTTTCTCATAGAAAACCACAAAATAACCTTGTCAGATTCCAGAATGGACCTAAAACTCTTTTTTGGCATCTGGGCCAAAAAGGTCAAGAAAGCCGCAGAACAGAAAGTTGAAAAGAAAAAATAAAGTGCCATTGCCAACTTGTGATAAAAAAGAGAGAAAGGCTATGAAAAACATGAAAGATTTCAGATAAGCAAAAGAAATGAAGAGGCATTTCAAAGAATAAGATATCCAAAAGGCCAAAAACCAATAAAGAGCTATGTAGAATCACAAGTGAACAGAAAAATGCAAATTAAAATATTAAAATATTCCCCACCTGATTGGTCAAAACCTTACCATTCCATGTTTGCAAGGATGCAGTCAACCGAAATGTTAAAAACTGTTGGTAACCAAATAAATTGGCACAATCACTTGAGAGCAATTTAATAAAGCTGAACATAGGACCACCCTATGACCCATCATTCTACTTCTTGTTAAAGAAACTTTTGCACATGTGCACATAGAAAAATTAAAAGCATTCATGGCAGCCTCATTCTGTAATTACCAAAAAAAAAAAAAAAAAAGTAAAACAACTCGATGTTCATCAGGAATAGACTAAAAAATACGGTATGGTATCATAAGGCAATACTCCATAACTGTGAAGATTAAGGAACTAGGTGATCCCCTCAATATGGATAAATTTCATAAACACAATGTTGGGTGAAAAAAGAAAATTGCTACAAATCCATAAATATAATTTTATGGGAGTATAAAAATGTGCAGAAGCATACCATGTTGTTTAGGTATACATACTTATGAAATAAAGTTTCAAGAAAATACATACCAATGATAAACTCCACCTACAGGAAAGGGGGTGGTGGAGGACATCAGGAATTTAGGGAAAGCACAGAGGGTTTCAACACAGTGGTGGATAGACAGGGGTTAACTATACTATGCTTGATACATTTTTATCTTCACACCTTTCATATGCATGCAGTATTTCTTAATAAAGACTATTCATCAATAACCTTTATATGTTTATACAACCAAAGATCTTCATAACAATTTAATGTTTAAGAAGGGACACAAAGAAACTTAAAAGTCAAGATATGGTGAGTCCACAGAAAAGACCTTGAAGAAAAGGAAGTTCAAAGTGTAGCACATCAAGTCCACACTTCATGACGTCTGTAGGGACACACCTGCGCTGCATGCAACCTTGCCTTAGTATGCCGGCATTACCTTCTAAACAGCACTGGCAGAGCACATGTTCTTGAAATCTGTTATTGCATAGACAATCTTACAGCTACATTAAAGTTATATTTGGAAATTTCAGTGTTTAAGTTTATTTTGAGAGCGAGAGAGCAAGAGAGAGAGAGAAAGCAATTGAGTGCACAAGTGGAGAAGGGACAGAGACAGAGTCAGAGAGAGAGAATCCCAAGCAGGCTTCGCATTGTCAGCACAGAGCCCAATGTGGGGCTGAACTCACAAATCATGAGATCATGACCTGAACCAAAGCTGGATGCCTAACCCACTGAGCCACCCAAGCCCCCTTCAGTGTTTATTTTAAATGATTTATTAATGTTTTTAATGTTTTTATTTATTTTATCTGTGTCTGTGTGGGAGAGGGGGAGGGGGAATATGAGTGGGGGGGAGAGGGAGAATATGAGTGGCAGAGGGGCAGAGAGAGAGGGAGACACAGAATCTGAAGCAGGCTCCAGGCTCTGAGCTGTCAGCACACAGCCCAACAAAGGTCTTGAGCCAACAAGCTGTGAAATCATGACCTGAGCCAAAGTCAAACCCTTAACCGACTGAGCCACCCAGGCACTCCTCAGCATTTCTTTTTTAAAAAGAAAAGAAAAACACAAATTTCCCCAGCCCTTATAACAGTGATTTGCCAATATCTTATGGGAGTCAATATAAAATGTCATGTAGAATTCAAATATCTACACATAAAACTGATCATTTACAATGGGAGGATACACTCCTACCTTTCCTCCTCTTCTCTGTGGCAGTGTCCAAGCACATCTACAGGGTTCTAGGACTTAACACAATACAACTGGAATATCATTGCTCTAAAATGGCACTTTCTGAAGTATGTTTCACAGAAACATCACTACTGAGAATTACTCAGTATTAGTTGGATATCATGGTCATACATGTTTGAGATGTGCTACACACTCTATTCTTCTTGGATGTTCACCATGCCTATTAAAGACTCAGACAAGTCCTGTATACAAAGAAACTGCCTTGACTTTGTTTTACCCAGTATTTCTCAAACTTAGGTGATCACAGAACACTCCTCCTCGCAAAAGATCTGTTATTACTATCCCACAGAACACTAAGCACTTTTAGAAACACTTGGTTTAGACCATGAAACCAATGTATCTTTCAAAATCCTATCTTCTGAAATTTTGTTCATTTTCAGTATAATAAACCTGCAGTTTCTAGCAAGGTTTTTACATTGCCCCAGTCCTTATTTTTTCAAATGCATTTTTTCAAGTACTTTCCCTATTAAAAACATACACATTGCAATGCCTCCAGCAAGACTTTTCTTTCTCAAGATCGTTTTCACTATGTAGGGATCTGTGTGTATGGGTGGTACCATATTAATTTTAGGACTTTTTTTTCTCTTTTTTAAAATTTTTAATGTTTATTTTTGAGAGAGAGAGAGAGAGAGAGAGAGAGAGAGATGGAGCATGAGTGGGGGAGGTTACAGGGAGAGAGGGAGACACAGAATCTGAAGCAGCTCCAGGCTCTGAGCTGCCAGCACAGAGTCCAACGTGGGGCACGAACTCTCCAACCATGAGATCATGATCTGAAGTCAGACGTCCAACCTTACTAGCCACTCAGGCACCCCTTTTTTTTCCTATTTCTGTAAAAAATGTCATTGGGATTTGATAGGGATTGTACCAAATCTGTAGATCACTTTGGGTAATATGGACATTTTAACAATATTAAGTCTTCCTATCCTAGGACGTGGGATGTTTTTCCACTTATTTGTAACTTCTTTAATTTCCTTCATCAATCTTTCATAGTTCTCCATGTGCAAGTGTTTGACTTCCTTCATTAAGTTTATGACTAAGTACTTTATTCTTCTTGATTCTATTCCAACAGGGACTGTTTTCAGTTTCTTTAGTTTTTAGTTTCTTATTAGTGAATATAAACGCAACTGATTTTTATATATTGATCTTGTACCGTGCAACTTTACTGAATCCATTTATTAGTTTAAATAAATTTTTTGTGTGTGGCACATTTAAGGTCTTCTGCATATATTATGCCATCTACAAATAGATAAATTTACTTCTTCCTTTTCTATTCTGATGTTTTCTATGCATCACACTTCCAGATTTTAAAATATATTACAAAAGTACAGTTGTTAAAACAATATGGTAACAGCATAAGAACAGACATACAGACCAATGGAACAGAATAGAGAGTCCAAAAATAATTCACACATTTACTGTCAACTGATCTTCCACAGGCTACCAAGAATACACAATGGGACAAAGACAGTCTCTGAATAACCCAATTCAAAAATGGCCAAAGAACTTGAATAGACATTTCTCCGAAGATGACATCCAAATGGTCAACAGGCATATGAAAGATGCTCAACATTTCTAATCACTGGGGAAATCAAAACCACAATGAATTATCACTTCACACCTGTTAGGATAGCTGTTACAAACAAAACCAAAAACAAAGAACAACAATTGTTGGCAAGTATGTGGCAAACTCTTACACAGTTGATAGAAATGTAAAATGGCACAGCTGCTAAGGCAACAGTATGGAGGCTCCTCAGACAAATAAAAAAATAGAACTACCATATGACCCAGCAAACTCACTTCTGGGTATGTATCCAAAAGAACTGAAATCAGGATCTCAAAGAGAGAGCTGTGCTTCTACATTCACTGCAGCATTATTCACAAAAGCCAAGGAATGGAAACAACTTTAACGTCCACTGATGAATAAACGGATCAAGAAAATGTGGCATCAACATACAATGGAATACTATTCTGACCTTAAAAAAGAAGGTAATCCTGCCATATGGGATACCATGGACAAACTTGATAGTGATTATGCTAAATGAGGCAAGACAATCACAGCAGGCCCAATACTGCATGATTTGAGATATAGGAGATATCTAAAATAATCAAACTCAGAGTGCAATGGTGGTTGGGAGGGGTTGGGGGAGGGGGAAACGGCTGCTCAGTGAGTATAAAGTGTCAGTTACACCAGTTCTAGAAATCTTCTGTACAACAGTGTGCAGTGGTTAGCAATACTGTATTACACATTAAAAAAAATTTTAAGACAGCTCTCATGTTGAATGTTCTTACAATTTTTAAGTAAAAAAATAAACTTTCACATTGCATGTTGGTTATCTATTTATTTGTTCAATATACAGATAGTGAGTGCTTACCCATAATAGGCATTTTAAATGCAAGGATGCCTAAGACCCACATTTTATCTTTAAAGAATTAAAGAACTGTGTTGCTTTTTTTAAAAGGCAGGCATGCAGTTGACAAAATAAAGCAATTTCTTTAAGCAGATATTTAACTTAAGTGAATTTGATATTTATGCAATATATCAAGTCCCTAAAAGTTTTCAAGCTCATTTCTGATGGCATGTTTAAAGGTATGAGTGCATCTATGGCTGAAGTAGATACTTAATACTTGCTGAATTAACGAATGAACCAGCACACAAACTGTATGGAGCAAACACATTTAGAGACCAGTAGAGAACTGAGCCAGAGAGATTAGCAGCACTGGAAAGGTCTAGCAAAGCTGTGCTAAGGGCAATATCCACAAAACATTTTAATGAAGTACAGGTTAAGTTTCCATCCTAGCTATTTGTTTTAATTGCCTACCTCTTTAAAAAATAGGGCTAATTTTTCAAAATTAAAATTCCCATTAAAATGCTAGAGTTTACCAAATCCAAAGAGGGGGCTTGGGTATTTTCTGGAAATGTTTTCATTAGTCTCTTTTACTTGCAAGATGTATTGCCAAAATTGCAGAACACTGATTTAGGAATTTATAAGAAACTAAGGTGTGACAGTAAGATAATTATAAAATTTTCCTTTGAAATAAGGGACTTTCCCTCATTTTTTAAACAAGAGATTTAATTCAAGCAAGTACATAACCCAATCTCCCTCAACTAACCTAAAACAGTCTTCAGATGTGTGAATAAATAGCCCTCATCTGACTGCCTGCCTTTCATGAATAAATGTCAAGTGAGCAGATGTGGAAGCCTTCTCTTAGGGCTTTTAAAGGATGAGCATGAGCCTGGGTAGCTCAATCCATTAAGCATCCGACTCTTAATTTCAGCTCAGGTCATGGCTCGTGTTGACAGTGTGGAGTCTGCTTGGGATTCTCTCTCTCCTCCTCTCTGCCCCTCCCCCACCTGCACGTGCACACATGCATGCATTCTCCTTCAAAATGAATAAACATAAAAAAAAAGGATGAACATTTAACACTACTAGGTGACATTAATGACCTCAGTAGTCCAAACATTCTAGGCTCTTGGGAAATTGTGGAGTTCTCTTTTGATATTTTTTTAATTGTTTATTTTTGGGAGAGGGTAAGTTGGGGAAGGGCAGAGAGAAGGGGACAGAGGATCCAAAGCGGGCTCTGTGCTGACAGACTGACAGCAGCGAGCCGGATGTGGGGCTCAAACTCACAAAAGGGTGAGATCTTGACCTGAGCTGAAGTCAGTCACTCAGCCAACTGAGCCACCCAGGTGCCCCTTGATATTTTCTTAATAATAGTGGAGCAAAGTCTAGTGAAAACAATTGTCTAACTTACGTTGGCAACTGAAAAATAAGGTATTGAAGACCTAAGATATCTTTCTGTGCTTTTCTAGCTTGCCAACATTATCTGAGCCTTTTTGATATACTACATACAAACCTCTTCCTTCAGTACATACACTCATTTGGTGTATTTCTATGCTTGTAAATCTTGAGCCACTAAATTCATTCAATCAAGATCAGTATACAAGTAGTGAGGAAAGTCCAAAGAAATATATAATTAGTTATTTGCCCTTGGAGAACTTACAGTCTCACTGGAGACACGAGATCAAACACTTCTAGTTTAACAACAACATGGCAACCAAGTGATAATAAGAAAATAAATGGAGAGGGCACCTGGGTGGCGCAGTCGGTTAAGCGTCCAACTTCAGCCAGGTCACGATCTCGCGGTCCGGGAGTTCGAGCCCCGCGTCAGGCTCTGGGCTGATGGCTCAGAGCCTGGCTGTTTCCGATTCTGTGTCTCCCTCTCTCTCTGCCCCTCCCCCGTTCATGCTCTGTCTCTCTCTGTCCCAAAAATAAATAAAAACGTGGAAAAAATTTTTAAAAAAAAGGAAAATAAATGGAGAAAAAGAAAAAAAAATAAACAGTAAGGGCCAAAATTCTAGGGTAGGAAAATGGGTGATACAAGTATTCAATTGTCTATAAGTTTAGGCAAAGGTAAGGCTGCAGGAAGGTGAACTGGTCACAGAAATTTCACATGAAGGAAACCTGACCAACCTGACAGGGACAAAAGGATTAGAGAAGTTAAAAAGAGGTGTAACAACCTAACTATAGACAGAAAAGTTGGTGAAAAAAAAGGTTCATAGAAAGCTGGATCTAATACAAAACATCCAAGATCAACTGACTAAACCAGAAAGTTTACTTATAAAAACCCAAGCAAAAAAGAAAACCAAAGTGTATCAGAAACACTGCTCAGCACCTGAGCACAGCTTCCTTTGTGAAAGTCACACACATCCTTAAATCCCTAAATATCAAGCATTTGTTAATATGCATTTACTTTTTTAAAAGAAATGGGTGGAAGAACTGTGGAAGGTGAACAAAAGTTCTATTACATTCCAAAACATTCACATTGTGGAATTCCTTTGTACTTCACCCATACTGGCCTGGTGGAAAAAGTCTTTTTTTTTTTTTTTTATCTAGGCCTATTTCCTAATTTTACCAAAGACAGTGGGATAGGAATATGTGAAGGAATTCGATCCAAAGCACATCATTCTTCAGGTGAATCCATATTTACAAGAATGTCTATATCAAAAATAAAAATATAGAAATGACTTCCTAGACACATTTATTGAGTTAGGCTTTACCAGACAACAATTTCTCCAACTTTTTCATCATGATCTTCCACAGCATCGTTCTGAATGAAGTCTTCTGCCAAATTCTTAAATTGTCAATGTAGTATATAGGTTATAGAAAATGAACCAATTTATATTTATTTTGTAGTATCCAGTGATATTGTATTAGGTACAGTCTGGGACTACAGAAAAAGTACTTAAGTTGAAGAAGCTAAGACAACATTTGAAAAAATTAACAATCAATTGCTTTTACATAATTGAATGCTATAGTTGGTATGATTCAGACTAGACAGGCAGACAGCAGAAATAATGATGAGAGTGTCAATAGTTAGAAAGAAGGACTTTCCATGTTCTTGAGTTGTACAATCGAGGACAAAGGAAAAAAAAGAATGTTCATGTCATGTAGATATGATAGCAAGAAGACAAGTTCATATATGGAAGAGAGGTTATGTGCTCGGAAAAAATGAAACAGAAAAGAATAAGCAGAGTAAAGCTGTAGTGTAGAACATGAGTTGTCCAACTCCAGCCAGCAGTCTATTTTTCTAAGTTAGGTTTTATTGGAACAAAGCCAGACTCCTTTGTTTACAAATAGTCTATGGTTGTTTTTTTTTTTTTTTTTTTAATGCTTATTTTGAAAGAGGGAGAGCACAAGCAGGAAAGGGGTAGAGAGAGAGGGAGAAAGAGAGAAACTCAAGCAGGCTCCACACTGCCAGCATAGAGCCCAATGCAGGGCTCGAACCCACCAACCGGGAGATCATGACCTGACCTGAAACCAAGAGTTGGACATTTAACTGAATAAGTCACCCAGGCGTCTCTCTACAGTTGCTTTCATACAACAGTAGAGATAAATAGCTGTGATAGTAACTCTAAGACTCATAAAGCTTGAAGTATTGATTTTCTGGTCCTTCTCAGGCAAGTCTGCCAGTCTCTGGTATAGCACATGTAAGTATTTAGGAAGATAGAAGAAAACAAACACGGGGTTCCGAAACTCCTGCAGGTAAGTTAGATTTCCTTATACTGCCCAGCCACACAAATAATAGATCCCATTATGGGTTGTCTTACAAAGGACAGATTATAGATGACTTTGAAAACTAGGCAGAAAGACTCACAGCTGATGTAGTAGGTGATGTAGTAAGACAGGAAAAAGATCAATCTAGAAGACCAACTGAGAATGAGGGCAAAAATAAAACCTGAAGGAAAGGCACCAGTTACAATATTGTATAAAACCAAGTAGTGGTTCTCATTTAAAAATGATTTTCAAAAGATGACTCAAGTCATGGTGATAGCATGAGAAGGGTAGTAGAAGGGACAGCACATCAGACTAGGAGAAATACAGTCGGGATCTACTTCCAGCTCTGGATCTTTGGCATAGAGACACTTGATAGGTCTCTACTTACTCATTTATAATGCTAGGAAGTAGGTGAAAACATTAATATGTACTTTTTTTTTTTTTTAAGGATCTACTGGTGCCCAGCACTGAGCAAAGGCAATTCACAAATTTACCTCTAATCTTCACAAAGGCACTGTTTTTTTGTTTTAGTTATTTATTTATTTAGAGAGATTACATGAGAGCAAGGGAGGGGCAGAGAGTGAGGCAGAGAGAATCCCAAGCAGGCTCCACCCTGTCAGTGCAGAGTTCAATGCCAGGCTCAAACTCACAAACCACAAGACCACAAGATAATGACTTGGGCCGAAATCAAGAGTCAGATGCTTAACCACCCAGGTACCCCTTCACAAAGGGCTTTAAGATAAGCATTGCCAAGCCCATTTCACTGATGAAGGAGCTGAAGCTCAGAAAGGTTTAGTCAATTCCTGGTAGGACATAACAAGTAAAGCAACAATAATTTGGAAATTTAGAATTGGTCTCTGCATGCACAGGGAATCATGTAGCACAAATATTCATTACCATATAAAGGTTAATCACTACTTCATTCTGGGGAGTCCTGTATCATCTTCCTGTAAAGCATTTAGGTAATCAAGACTTCCCTTCCCTCTGCCCCTCCAAAACAATGTATTAGTGCTTGCCAAATATCCACATGCTCCTTTATATTGCCAGATGCCCTTGTATTAACTTGTCTGTGTTTTAAGCCAGGAAGATGTGGGTAGAAGTGATATAGGCCACTTCTATACTTACATCCTAAAAACAAAGTGACAGACATATATAGTGCTTTATAGTTTCCAATGGACAGGCTTTCATATATAAATTATCTCATTTGACTCTCACAGAAAATAACAACTGGAGTTATTACTATCAGAAACATGATTACAGATAATGGATTTTAGTCACAAGCATATTAATTTGATTATCCAGTAGGTAAGAGGACGATTCTGAAGGCACTAGGTCTTTCATTTCTTTGTCCCAGCACCCACCCATGCCTGAAGCCATCTGGTGCATATCTGTTGACTGTAATAATTTTTGTGTATAAACATGGCTCCAACTGGACACACACATGCAGTTCCTGTCAAAAGAATTATCTCAGAAATCATTTAAAAGTTACCAGTTTTTCGTAGCTCAATCACATTTTATCATTTTTCCTCCCTTAATAGAAGTTCTTCCACTTATAACCAATGTCCGCTTTAGTTCCTTTTACATAGCACAGCGTAATTTCTCTTTATCTTCTGATCCCAACCCTTTACTTCCCACCCTGCTTAGTAATGACTTCATAGACAGAGTGAACCAGCCTCCTACTCCCACCCCATACTGGGCAAATCTGAGCCAACATCCATTATAGACCCCTTCTCCTGGGATGGTTTAGGAGGATCCTGGGATCCCTCCTCTGAATCCATGTGGATATCTCAGAATGTTAAGGAAACTGAGTTGGATTCTATTCTGGATACCATTAAACTGCGTGACTCTCTTGCTTATTCTCTGAACTGGCTCTCCGCCCCCCCCCCCCACCACTTCCAATGGAATTTAGTGACAAAATGGCTTCTGCTACCAGCCAGCCTTGTGTGATAACAAAAATGAAAATGAATGGTGATGGAAAAAAAAATCAAAAGCTTTGCTCTCTGAGATATAATTTAGTGTCTGGCAGGAATAATTCAAGAAAATTGTGTCCACTTCCTGATCACATAACTAAACAAACAATGAGGGGGGATATCCTGCTGAGAGACATTTTCACATTAAAAGGTGCTAAAAATGGGCTAGATCTCCTCACAGCCCTGCTGGAGGCCTCCGTTCAATTTTTAGTCATTTCCTCTCTGTCCCCAGCCTGGTAGCAACTGGCGAGGCAGAGGGAAAAGGCTGCACCTCCATGCTGATCCACTTAGCAATTCCAGCCATGATTGGGCAAGGAAGGAGTCACATCTGTTCTGGCCATTTCCAGACGGTTGTGGAGAGGGAAGCAGAGAAAGACAAGAGGAAAAGAGAAAAGATTAGAAATCTTCTTAGGACTCTTCTTAGGTCAAGATCTAAAATGAGTCAAACTCATTCTCTGTGGTTCTGCATCAGAGGATCCATGTGGATTAGGCCTTCACCGTTGACCAGATGCTACAGAAAAGATAGAAATTAAAATGCTGAGACATCCAGCATTAGACAGAGCCTCTCTTGCAAAGCTATCAGTGCTGAGACTTATGAACAAACATTTTATGAAAATGCCCAAGTCAGAGACCATGGTTAATAGCCTTCTGCAAGTATTTATGCAGGCAGAACTTCCTCTAGAATATTCATGTCCTCTGCATCAACACCGCTCACACAGGAACGATCCAACAAATAGTTTGAGCACCTCCTCCAGACCAGGCATTATACCAGAGTTGGGTATGTAAAGATGGGCACCTCCTCCAGACCAGGCATTATACCAGAGTTGGGTATGTAAAGACGGAGGACCCTTGCCCTTTGGATTCAAAGCCTGGGGCAGAGTTTCCCAACCATGGCACTACTGACATACGGAGCAGAGTAATTTTTTGTTGTGACCCTAGCCTGTGTAATGCAGGATGGTTAGCACTTCTGCAGCATCCCTGGCCTCTACATACTACATGATAGCACAAATGAGGCTGAGTGACTGGCAAGATTTGACATAGCAAAATGTGTCCAGACATTGCCAAATGTGCCCTGAAGGGAGGTGGGCAAGATTTCACACCAACTAGCCTAAAGAGACAAGGCTTTGTAATCAAATCATCACAATACAATGAGAAGGGTTACTTTGTAGGAAGTACTGTGAGAGCACTTGGAAGGGAGCACTTTGAGTGGAGGAAGGCGAAGATGAATGCCTCTACTGTGTTAAGCACACTCCAGTGGGCAAGTACAGAAAAGAACAAACACTGGTAATAACAGACAACAAATAGCACTAACTGAGCACTTTCTATGTGTACACACTGTTGTAAGCATTTTGCAGATTCATTTACTCATTTCCTCCTCACAACAGTCTTAGGGGGTAGATTCTATCATTATCCTCATTTTAAAATAAGCAGGCATAGAGGCACCTCGGTGGCTCAGTTGATTGAGCATCCAAATCTTGATTTCAGCTCAGGCTGTGATCCCAGGGTAGTGGGATGGAGCCCTGTGTTGGGCTCTGTGCTGAGCGTGGAACCTGCTTAAGATTCTCATTCATTCATTCTCTCTCTCTCTCTCTCTCTCTCTCTCTGCCTCCCTCCCTCCCTCTGCCCCTCTCCCCAACTCGCACACTAAGAATAAAAAAAAAAAAAATTAAGTAAGCAGGCATAGAGAGATTAAGTAACTTGTCTAAGTCACAGAGCCAGTAACTCATGGAAGGGAGATTCAAAACCCAGGCAGCATAGCTCAATCATAGTGCTAAAATAATTTAAAAATTTAAAAAGGCAGTCTGGCCTCAGCAAACATGTTTTTAAAAAAGTAGGTAAGACGACAAAAGAGACCTGAACATACAAAAAGGAGAAGCACGCCAGGAGTGAGAAGACAGGGGGAGAAAGCAGTTTGTATTATAAACATCAAACTTGTTAAGAGACTAGAGTTAATTATTCCTGCCACAAAAAAGAAATGGTAATTACGTGATACAATAGAGGTGTTAGCTAACACTACGGTGCTAATCATATTACAATATAAAAATCAAATCAACATGTTGTACACCTGAAACTTACCCAATATTATATGTCAAATATATTTCAATTTAGGAAGGAAGGAAGGGAAGGAAGGGAAGGAAGGGAAGGAAGGGAAGGAAGGG
>NW_024412388.1:77413355-77528355 GCF_014898765.1 Herpailurus yagouaroundi
GGAAGGAAGGGAAGGAAGGGAAGGAAGGGAAGGAAGGGAAGGAAGGGAAGGAAAGCAAGCATGAAGCAAAAAGAGGCAATGCTTAACTACTTTGGCCATCTGTATCTTAGAGATGACATGACTACAAGGAAATTAGGCACAGGTGACAATTTGCATGCAAATTTGCACTTGCAAGATTTGTGGATCTAATATAGTTTGAACAGAATATTTAACCTCAAAACCAAGATAATTCTACTTAGGATAGCCCAATTTTCTGTATTTCTCAAGATGGGGTACCCACAGGGTACACAGCAGGGTACTAAGGGGGATATCAAGCTTCAGGATAAATATAGCTTATTTTTGGAGTGTTCACGGTTTCCAAAGTTTACTCTTTTACAAAAATAGAACAGGCATATTGTAAATTTGGCACTCATTATTCAGATAAACTCAAGGTTTCAGGAAAATTCAAGCTTGGAATGCCACTGCAACCTCTTCCCCCACACCTCCGCCTCCGGGGGTATGCATGCATTCTCAGTCTCTAATTTGAGGGAAAGAAACCAAGAATCTCATCCTAAAGCATGATGAGCATTTTTGGTTGGTTGGGTAGTTTTCTTATGAGCATTTTTGGTTGGTTGGGTAGGTTTCTTAGCTTTTGCAAGTTAAAAGAGGTGGGCCAGGGTCTTATTTTCAGTTTAAAACCAAGCCAGCCCAGATGGACTGTGCCATCATAAACAGGCTTAGGGTAAAATACGTGGCAGTCTGTGTGACCAGCTAATGGTGCAAGTTCGGTAGCGTATCCTAAATCAATTTAGAGCCAGTGGCTTGGGATCAGCATTCTAAGAAGAAATCAGAACTGAGGCGCCTGGGTGGTTCAGTCAGTTAAGCATTCAACTTCGGCTCAGGTCATGATTTCACAGCTTGTGAGTTCCAGCCTCATGTCAGGCTCTGTGCTGGCAGCTCAGACCCTGGAGCCTGCTTCATATTGTGTCTCTGTCTCTCTCTGTGCCCTTCCACCACTTGTGCTGGTCTCTCTCCCTCTCTCTCTCAAAAATAAACATTAAAAAAAAATTTTTTTAAAGCAATCAGAACCCAGTCTTGAACACAGACTGCCCCATCAGTGTCCTGCCTTAATTACAAAGCTCAAGATCAGCCAGGCCTGCTGTCAATGCTCATCTCAGGCCTTCATATTTGTTCTTCCCTCTGCCCCATAAGCTCTTCCCCAGGGAGTCTTCTGATTCTCACCCTCACCTCCTTCAGGTCACTACGCAAGACCACCTCCTTCAGTGAGGCCTTCCTTGACCGCCCTACTTAAAATCAGAAATCCCCGCTTCTGCTTAATCCTTGTCCATAACACACCTACTACCACCTAATAGTCTACATACAATACTTGTTAATTTTCTTTTATTGTATATCATCCACCACTTCCAGAATGTTAGCTCCCTAAAGATAGGAATTTTGCTTTATTCCCCTCTGATATTCTTTAGCACCTAGAAAATAGCAATAAATATTTAAAGGAGTGAATCAATTATATCACTTCACAGAATTACATCTTTTAATGCCTCTCTTAGGTGTGAATCCTGCCATCAGTGTTGTTTAGATAATGACAATAAATAACCTTAGTCCAAGAGTCTTAGCTCGGGCTGCTATTAACACAATACCATATACCGAGTGGCTTAAACAACAGAAACTCACTTCTCACAGTAATGGAAGGTAAAAATCTGAGATGGCAACATCAACATAGTACAGCTTCTGGGAAGAACCCTCTTCTGAGTTGCAAAGACCCATGTTCTTGCTGTGTCTTCACATGCAAGAAAGAAAGAAGGTGGATCTCTTGCCCTTCTGTTGAGGACACTGAGCCTATCATGGAGGCTCCACCCTCATAACCTGGTGGTTACCTCTCAAAGCCCCCACCTCCTAATACCATCCTACTGGAGATTAGGGTTTCAACGTAGGAATCCTGGGAGGACACAAACATGCATCTGTAACACCAAGTATGCAATCACATATGTTGGCACCCTTTCTAAAATTGATACTATCACTCCTTTACTAGATGAGAAGATTGAGATTCAGACAGTAAATAACTTGCTCAAGGACACAGAATGAAGCACTAAACTCAGGTCTATCTAGCTCCAAAGTTATGTGCTTATAAACTCAATGAATATTTTGATGACAAAAATAATTATTAGTAGTACTATTATTATCACACTCTTCATTAGGAAAAATGACTTCCCATCCATTAACTCACTGGATAGTCACAACAGCCCCAAGAAGAAGTTAGCAAAGCTGTCATACTCCCACTCCTTACAAATGTGAAAACTGAGAGTCTGAAATATTGAACAACTTATCCAAGATCACATACCTAGAAGAGGGAGACTGAGGGGACACTATGAAAACTCACTGCTGCCATCAACAGCTTTGGCCAAAGTCATCCATTTATACACCCAAATGACATGACTCCAAGTCTAGCAATCCTGCACAAAGTCAGGCTAAGTTACGGGATTTTTCGTACCTATTAATTTTTTCCATTACATATAAATACTTACATCCAAGCTGCAGATCCAGTCTCCAAACCTGCGAGACTGGACAGTTCCATACTTGAGTAAATAGGACAAAGGCAAGGAACTTAGCCCCAATATAAAATGCTTCAAGGAAGGGGGCGGTAATGTGTCCTAGCTCCAGGGGGTGGCAGCAGTGACAAGAAGAACAAAGTCTTCAAAGTTGGACACAGACACTCTTTCTAGAGCAGTCTGTGGGATAAGTTAAGGATTATTCTATACAAGCTCAGTTCTATTGGTGAGATAGGGCAAACATTTTATACGAGTAAAATCCTGAAGGATTTTTTAACACATGAGAAAGCAGACACTAAGAAAGACTAAAGCTAGGGGTGCCTGGGCAGCTCACTTGGTAAGTGTCTGACTCTGGATTTTGGCTCAGATCATGATCTCATGGTTTGTGGGATTCAGCCCCACACTGGGCTCTGCACTGACAGCAAGGAGCCTTCTTGGGATTCTCTATCTCCCTCTCTCTCTGCCTTTCCCCAGCTTGCACATACAGATGCACACTCGCCCTCACAAAATAAATAAACTTTAAAAATAAAAATAAAGACTAAGGCTAGATTTATTGATAGTACAGACCTTTGGGGACTAAGGTATTGCTCTTGGTTATTGTCCGTTGGAAAGCTATTTGGGGAAGGATGCATTATCCCACTCTCAAACTATCTACTGGGAGTAGATTCCACATCCCAGACCACACTGTATTTTGATTGTTTACATGTGTTCTCTGATCCCCACCCCCACCTCACTTACATGTAAATTCCTTGAAGGCAACCACTGGGCTATGTTTCTCTTTGTATCTCAAGTACTCAGCACAATTTCTGCTGCGCATGACAATTATTTGTCAAATAAAATTAAATAAGATTTCATCATGGCATTTGTGTAGGGGCCTAAGCTCCTGCTATTAGCCAACTGAGAACTTCTATATAAACAAATATTGCTCTATTTTTTATTCCCAGTATTAGCAAGGAGCTGGTACATTGTAAGCTTTCCAAAAATTTTTGCAATGAATGTTTGGATAGATGAATGGATGTTACTAGAGTTCAAAATTCACCTCCTTAATGGAGTGCAACATTTTAAAAAGATAAGGGACACTTAGCTCCCAGATCTTGGTTTCTAATACTACTTTTTAATATAACAAACCAGAGATTCTTGGATAAATGATTCCAGGTTGAGTATGGGGCTGGCTGGGACAGAGAATATGCAAGATGAGTCTGGAACATCTTACAATGTGGGAAAGTAAGGAAGTACTCAAAAAAAAAAAAAATGGAGTTTGCCAAAGCGACACAGGAGCCAATGATAAAGCTCCCAAAAGCTAAAACACTTTAAGCAACCCAACAAATAAAGTAGTACTGGATTATAACCCAAAGCATAAAACGAATAATGATATAAATGACTGAATAAAGAAGTTAGAAAAAAAGGGGTGCCTTGGTGGCTCAGCTAGTTAAGCATCTGACTCTTGATTTCAGCTCATGTCATGATCTCATGGTTTGTAAGACTGAGCCCTAAATCATACTCCACGCAGTCTGCTTGGGATTCTCTCTCCCTTTCTCTCTTTGCCCCCATGCACTCTCTCTGTCTCTGTCTCTCTTCCAAAATAAATAAGCAAACATTAAAAAAAAAAAAAAGATTACAAATTTTGGGGCACCTAGGTGGCTCAGTCGCTTCAGTGTCTAACTCTTGACTTCAGCTCAGGTCATATCTCCCAGTTCATGGGTTTGAGCCCCATGTTGGGCTCCACACTGACAGTGCGGAGCCAGCTTGGAATTCTAGCTCTCCCTCTCTCTCGGCCCCTTCCCTGCACATGTGCTCGCTCGCTCTCTCTCGCTCTCAAAATAAGTAAATAAATGAATAAATAAGTTGGACAAAAGAAGAATACTCCAGGCATAAGAATTATCAGTCATGTGGGGTGCCCAGCTGGCTCAGTCAGTACAGCATGCGACTCTTCCTCTCAGGGGTTGATTTCGAGCCCCACGTTGGTGTAGAGGTTACTTAAAATCTTTTTAAAAAAGAAGACTTCTAAGTAATTTATATAGATATCTGCACCCTCCTAGTGGTGGAAGATAACTCCCCACATCTTAAGTGTGGGCTGGGCACAGTGACTTCCTTCCAAAAGGAACAGTATGCAAAGAGTTGGGGGGGGAAGGGTGGGTTGGGGGTAGAGAGTCACTTTACAACAGAGAAAGGACAAACACACCGTCACTCAGGTGATCAAGGCTAACAACCATAGTGACACCACTTTGATAACATACACTTGATAGGATGTGATGAGAATGGCACTTTACCTCTGTGTTTCTCCCCAAATTCCGTAACCCCCATCTAATGATAGGAACATAAGACAAATGAAAGGATTTTCCCTCAAAAATCCAACCACTACTTAAAAGTGTCAAGGCCTGGGGCGCCTGGGTGGCTCAGTAGGTTAAGCGTCCGACTTCGGCTCAGGTCACGATCTCACTATCCGTGGGTTCGAGCCCCGTGTTGGGCTCTGTGCTGACTGCTCAGAGCCTGGAGCCTGTTTCAGATTCTGTGTCTCCCTCTCTCTCTGACCCTCCCCCGTTTATGCTCTGTCTCTCTCTGTCTCAAAAATAAATAAATGTTAAAAAAAAATTTAAATAAAATAAAAATAAATAAAAGTGTCAAGGCCATCAAATCAAGAAACTTATATCCAGGAGGACAAATAAATGTAATGTGGTATCCTGGATTAGATCCTGGAACAGACAACAGGGAAAAATCCAAGAAAATCTGAGCAAGCTATAGTCTTGGGGCACCTGGGTGTCTCAGTTGGTTAAATGTCTGACATCAGCTCAGGTCATGATTTCACAGTTCATGAGTTTGAGCCACACATCAAGCTCACTGCTATCAGCACAGAGCTTGCTTTGAATTTCCTGTCCCCCTCTCTGTCCCTCCCACATGCATTCTCGCTTTCTATAAATAAATAAATAAATAAATAAATAAATAAAATGAACAAACTTAAAAAAACTGAGAATAATTTTTAAAATGTGTCAATACTGGTTAATTGTGACAAAGGTACTATACTAATGGAAGATGTTAATAATGAGGGAAATTGGGTAGGATGTATATGGGAACTTTCTGTACTATCTCCACAACTCAAACTATCCTAAAAATCAAAAGCTTATTTTTTTAAAAAGTATAGGAAAAAAAAATACAGCATACTTAAAATGATACCCTGGTGCTCCTTCACAAGAGACTTTGGTAAACTCTACCTACAAAAAATGAGTTACTTAAGGACTTAATTTCTGCAATAACACTTCTAAAATAAAGTTCTCTTATCAGAGCAGTTAGATGGCCACTACTGCCTACTATGTTCATCATTTCTAGGTCCTCAAATAATATTGTTTCCTTTCCCCATAGTGAGCTATTGTAACCTACCACAAAGTTATGATTTGTAAGGCTTCATCTATTAAGTCACTTTTCTATGACTGAGGTGGTTACTGAAATTCTTCCTACTTGGGATTTTCCCCCATAGTCAAGGAAGACCTCCTAGTAAGTACTCTGGCCTCTGCTGGCCTGTGTTACCATTCCCTTCTCTTCCAATGACTGCCTCCCTCTCCCCTTCAAGCTCCACAATCACTGTTCGCCTCTCTGAATATACCCTGAGAAACCAAAATAATAGTTGAGCCTGGGGGTTGGCCAGTCATGGGATGGAGGGCTGGACAGGTGCAGAAACCCAGCTGCTGGGCCTACCTCAGACTTGGCCTTTTCTTTCATTGATCTGAGTCATTTCCTCTGCCCCCTCTTTATCCAATTGAGATGAAAATTTGCCTTTCTATTTGAGTCGCAGTGCTCCTTTGGTGTCTAAAGTCTACCTTTATCCTTTTGGATTCGTCACTGATTCTGAAGGGAAAGATAAAGTTAAGCCCATGGAGCCTGCCTAAGGCCTCAAACTACTCAGCATGGCGGGAGGCCACAGTAAAGCCCTTTCTCCCTCTTCTCCTCGAAGTAAGCCTGTCCATCAACAATTACCCGCCATTTGTAGAGCCAGTGGCGTGAACACCTTCCCAAACCCCCAAACTGAAAAGCAGCCCCCTGAGAAACCTAGGTATTTGCAAGCACCGTCCAAGAGTCAAATTAATGAAATGGAAGCAGGTATCAATGAACCATATTTGAATGTATTCCTCAAGCAACACTCATTAACATGTGAAGCCCATTTATTTAAGACCAGCCATTTCTCAAACTGAGAATTTCTGTTTTATTTCACTTTGATGCAACTCTAAATTAGATTGTAAACAAGGACCTGTGAGGAAACCGAATCAAACGCAACTTTCATAATTATTAGAAGCGTTCACTCTCATTAACAAGGGGTAATTGTTTCTGTTTTGTAAATTGATCTCAGATGAAAGGAGTTAGTTAATAATTTATACTGTACCATGGAAAGGGGGCTGTGAAAAGACTCTACGGAAGGATTTGAATTAAACAGCCTTTCACCCTTTTAATATCTCACAAGAGATTCTTCTGCACTGGTTCATTTAATTTAGTGGACACCGCAGTGTGGTCCATTGATTGTGGACAAAACTTCTGAAGGGCCTGGTGTGCACCCCTGTTAAAACGTGGGAAGAGAGTAAAGTTGGATGTGAATTAATTTGATTCTGTACATAATTCTTTTTCAATGGGATTCTGTGTCCCATTGCAAAGGCATGAAAAAAGGAGACACTGAGTTTGATTGCTCAATATTCATCTACATTTTCCTCTCTATGGGCACAATATGCTTGGCTTAATTAACTTTTCTCAAAGGTGAAGCAGTGCGCACCATCTGCTGTGAGACAATCACATTTGTATGCCTCTCAGAATAATCCCTTTACTACTGAAAACAGCTATCATATAGTAGCCAAAACCAAAACTTTCAAACATTTTTGGCCTGGGAGCGAAAGACCAAATCCATTCTGGTCCAGAAGCACAGGACTGGGAGACAGCGTGGAGCACAGGCAACGGTTGTTAGTTTGTTACAGGCCAGCTCCTTGCTCACGAGTGATTTTGAGTTTGCCTGGTCTTCCCTACGCCACCAAATTAAAAATTCTACATGCTTCATTTAAAGCCCAGCTCAAGAACAACTGCACAGCGGGAGCATCCTCCTTTTCTCCTACCTCTTAATTTCAAACCTACAGAAGAATAGGAAAGTGCACCATGAAAAGAATCATCAAGTCACTCAAAATCCCAATGCAAAATATTGAGGCAAAGTTTAGCCATTTAATTTTTTAATCAAGCCTCAAGGACCACACAGTGTTATCAAGGGCCTGCTGAACTTGCTCGAAAGCTGGGTCATTATTTGATCTTTGTGGCTGGTAATCTGATTATCTCATTGTGGAGGTAAACTTCAGACCCAATCTTGTTAGCAGCTGGCGAAGTTGGATTACTACAGCTACTGAACTGGAAAATGAACTGGGCAGTCCAGCTTTAGCCTGGCTCTCTTTGAGCCCACAGTTGGCTACTTCAGGGTATATACTTGTGTGTCTGAATCAGCACTTGATTCTAGAATCTCACACTGCAGTGTAAACATATTCTCTAATGACAACATCAAGCCAGGCCTCTGATACACAAGCACGGTGTCACATATACACACCTATATTCCAGCCAGCGTGCGCACACACCCGCACCCACACAATCAGCTCCAAGGGATCCAACACAGGTAATGTCTGTTCAGAAAAGTAGATGGCCCAAGATATTTAATGAAGGAAATTAATGAGCAGCATTCTCGGCTTTGAGATTCACACTCAACAGAGTTGCTAAAATATGCAAATACTCACAAGAGTTGTGTGGTCCCTGCTTAAGACACTCACAGTTTTGCTTGTGGTCTCACTGAGGCATTGACTGCTTTTACAGTGAATGCCCAGCCCCGTCAAAGCCCAGAAAGTCTTGAAACATAGCTTGAAAGAGTTCAAAGGATCTAAAAGACAAAAAAGGACTAAGCTGGGATTTTTATGTACACTGAAAAGAAGAATAAAATATAAGTTCCTTAATGCAGGCTGTTATGGCAATGTTACCCATATCAAAGCGTTCTGGTGCTACGGAAGAGTGCTGAAAATTTTCTTGCACACCATATGCAAAAGAGAAATAGGAACAATTTAGGCCGGCGGTGATTTTGTGACATGAAACATTGAATGCTCTTTTTTGACACACTATTGAGTGAACAAGGAATTCAAAGAGTTTGAACTCGAACAAGTTTTCTGCCTCAATAAGCCATAATCAGCCCCAAAGAACTGAGTGCTCCTCAGAGTAGTGGCCTGCTCTCAGGCTGCCCATGGTGGGGTTTGCTGGCTATTATAACATGCATCAAAGCAAGAGCTCTTATGTTGGCTTTCCTCTTATCAATTCCGCTAAAACCTCAAGTCTTTGGTGCAATTTCTGAAACCAGAAAGCCGATCGGCGGCATTCCCAAATATCAACATCTCCCACAATCATCACAGAACCACATTAGTATACGGAGCAAGTTAGACAGGGAGGCAACTAAAAAAGAAGGCATCTTTGCTGGGTGTGTGATATCACAGACATTATTTAGTAGCACGTACAATGGTCCTTGATTTATTTCCAAAGTCTAGTGAATGAGGCAATCTTGCTCTATGATTCGAGTAGAGGCAACAAAGTGGATTTTTACAAGAGATTGCTTGCTTAGAAAAGAATAGCCTTTTTTCTTTTTTCTTTTTCTGTTTTTTTTTTTTTTTTTGACTTGGAAAAGAATAGCCAGATTTAAAAATACCTCTTTGCATTTTAATTTCCTTTAAGTATTTTCAGGAAGTTGAATTCATTTTTAGGGTTTCTCTACCAAAGTTGAAATTTTAATTTTAGCCAGAAAATGTGCAGAATATCTGCACATTTACCAAAAAAAAATCTGCCATTTATATAATGATTGCTTTTTAGCATCTAACAAATTTCAGTAGCATGATACAGAAACGTGGAAATATATCATTAATGATAAAAGACTGTCAAAGAGGAGTGCTGAAGACCAAGATCTATTTTTCAGCATGTTCAGTGATAATGGAGTTTATCACTACCAAACTGTCATAATCACAATGTAATAAACCACGCTGATGAAACTATAGGCAAAACAACAATCTGGTCTGTTTCTAAACAAATTTGCTATGCTGTTTTACAGGACTGATTGTGCCTCTGTTTCAAAGCAGTGACCAATTTTTAGAATAATAACATCGATTTCTTAGCCTGACAACGACAGGGGCTATAGGATCTGTTTTAGCAGCACAATATAACAAATTTGTAGCAAGGAAACTAAAGTGTAATTTTTTTAAAAAATCCTAATTTTCAATGAGAATTTCAGCCAAGATATAAATGCCCAAATCAAATCTGTAACTAGTACTTGCTATATAGTAAGCTCTTTGCACACATTACTAGGAGAAATGTTCTTCTCATCTTCAAACAAAAAGCAATACTCTGTTTGGGGTTGTTCAGCAAGCCCCCAAATTACAGTGGATGGTTTTCTGAGAAAGATGGGGGAGGACGGATAAATTCTTAGGCCTAAATTTAGATCTACATTTGCAACGAACACCTTTTAATTAAGCATGACATTTGACACAATCAATTTTGAAGTTACCTACACACCTTCACACCTATGAAAATTGTTGTAAATTCTCAGTGCAACTTAACATACAGCATCTAACATGCACAGCAGTCTACCTGTGATAGACACATCCATACAAGAAGCATTTGTTTTTTAAGAATGTGGATGTGGTTTATTTTCCGAATTGTCTTTTTTTACCTTTTTATAAAATGATCTAAATCGTTTTATGTTAGCACATAGGTACATTGTCAATTTTCCTAAATCCTTTTGACCATATCTTGCACACATTTTTGTCATCCAATGCTACAATAAAACTGATCTACCCACTAGTAGAAGAGATAAAATAAAAATAAATGTCAAAAGACATTTATGGGATTTGTCAGAAGTCATCAAATGTAATGCTCCTCCTATAAAAACACATAATTTAGTATTATAAGTTTAAGAACATAAACAGAAAAACAAGTTTTGTATTTAAATTGTCAATATCTTCATCAAGAAACATGCATTTAAAACAAAATATACAAAGCAAATTGGTGCAGCCACTCTGGAAAACAGTGTGGAGGTTCCTCAGAATATTAAAAATAGACCTACCCTATGACCCAGCAATAGCACTGCTAGGAATTTACCCAAGGGATACAGGAGTACTGATGCATAGGGGCACTTGTACCCCAATGTTTATAGCAGCACTCTCAACAACAGCCAAATTATGGAAAGAGCCTAAATGTCCATCAACTGATGAACGGATAAAGAAATTGTGGTTTATATACACAATGGAGTACTACGTGGCAGTGAGAAAGAATGAAATATGGCCCTTTGTAGCAACGTGGATGGAACTGGAGAGTGTGATGCTAAGTGAAATAAGCCATACAGAGAAAGAGAGATACCATATGGTTTCACTCTTATGTGGATCCTGAGAAACTTAACAGAAACCCATGGGGGAGGTGAAGGAAAAAAAAAAAAAAGAGGTTAGAGTGGGAGAGAGCCAAAGCATAAGAGACTCTTAAAAACAGAACAAACTGAGGGTTGATGGTGGGTGGGAGGGAGGGGAGGGTGGGTGATGGGTATTGAGGAGGGCACCTTTTGGGATGAGCACTGGGTGTTGTATGGAAACCAATTTGACAATAAATTTCATATATTGAAAAAAATGAAAATTAAAAAATTTAAAAAAACAAAAACAAAATATACAGGAATGACAAGTTCAGCCTAGAGAATACAGTCAATAATTTTAAAAATAAAGTGAATATATAGAGGAAAACCAAGAATATAGCTACAATTTGCTACACTCTGGTGACATAACTCAAGATTCTAAAGATAAGGTATATGAAAGCAAGTCTATCAAAACCTTATATTATGAAATAGACTGAGCAAAGCAACTATGACTCAAGTGTAAGAAATGGATACAATTGGGGCACCTGGCTGGCTCAGTGAGTAGAGCATGCAACTCAGTCTCAGGGTTGTGAGTTCAAGCCCCACGTTGAGTATAGGGATTACTTAAAAATAAAACTTTTACAATGTTTATAGCAGCACTTTCAACAATAGCCAAATTATGGAAAGAGCCTAAATTTCCATCATCTGACGAATAAAGAAACTGTGGTTTATATACACAATGGAATACTACGTGGCAATAAGAAAGAATGAAGTATGGCCTTTTGTAGCAACATGGATGGAACTGGAGAGTGTGATGCTAAGTGAATTAAGTCATTCAGAGAAAGACAGATACCGTATGTTTTCACTCTTATGTGGATCCTGAGAAACTTAACAGAAGTCCATGGGGGGAGGGGAAGAAAAATAAATTAAAAAAATAAAACCTTTAAAAAAAAAAGAAAATGGATAAAGTTAATTTTTTTGCATTTAAGGAAATGCACCCATTTTTAAGTCAATATAATAGTTCCCCTCCATTTCTTTGCCTGTGTACAAAGTAAAATAAATTTAATTAATGAAATTAATACAAGGAAGTGTTGCTCTTCAGGTACTCACCTTAGGAAGTCACTTTCATTCCAACAATTCTGCCATTGCTTAGAGGATATTCTTACACTACTTTTTGAGAAATGCTTTAGAGATGGCTTCCAAACACCCAAGAAAACAGAGATTACTGTTGCTTAATAGTCAAGAAGCCAAATCTTTTATTTTAAAGAACTAAAATTGTTTTATCTACTTTGACTACCTTTCCAAATTATTCACCCAATTTGGTCATGAATGACTCAATGGTTTCCATAACACCAAATCCTCTTGCACAGAATGACACTGTACCACATTCGACAATTTCATAGTCACATTCCACACTTTCTGACAGCAATTCCCGAACAAGAGCAATGAATTTGTTTGAATGATAACAAACTTCACTGGAATAAGTACAGAATTATGCAGGTTACAACTATGACAAGGGTCACATTTCCTTATGTTCATCCTTCTCATGTATATGTGGGTATTTAGGAAGATAATGTTTTATCAAGCATCAAAAAACTCAATAAATGGTTGCTATTATCATTATATTGTATACTGAAGAACTTGTAGCACTGGTGACTATCACCTCTCTACGGGATTGAAAAGGCCAAATGATAATGAACAGACCTCAGTGAACTGTCCACGTAGATGAATTCAGTTTGGGGTTTTTTATATTACAATATAAAGGAGCTAACTTTTCTCTTTGACTGGAAGACTCCCTCTGACCTGTTCACTGATTAGTCTGTTGACTGCAGGTGCAATTCCCCACAACCCTGTCATATCATTTAAAGCTTTCCTTCAGTACAAGTATCTTGTGTTTCCTTGATACCTACAGCATGTAGTCTTTAAATCCTCTGTACTCTATAGTCTGAGTCACTTGTTTGGAAATAGTGCTACCAAGTTGGATTGTATTACTTTTGACAAAAGTCATTCCAAAACTAATGATTGTGGGTATAGTGTGTTTCTCACTGTGTTAGTGAGTAGATACTGTGGTATCAACTTCATGGCTCCATGAAATCTCTTCTTCAGAGCTGATTTACCCATCTTCCAGCTATTGGGGGGATTTAAGTCTATGGTAATGATCCCAGTAAGCAATGCTAACACACTGCTAGGATAGCTCCTGGAAGCTTGGAAAATCAGTGGCTCATACCTAGTAAACTAGAAATTACAGAATTACTGTAATTTGGGAAAAGGGAATTTAAAAGATCATACAAGTTAGTATGCTAGAATGGATATACGACTTAAGAAAATCCCCCAACCAACTATGTTTATTAAAGGGACCAGAGTACATTCTATTTACCAAACTTATGGATATGGAATGTGCTAGGAAAAGAGAGACCAGCATTACTGAGCAGCTCAGTGGTGCACTCTGTAGGCCAAGGCTGGTGGCAGAAGATACTGCTATAGAACAGAGATTCTAGAATACTGGAATAAAAGAAGTCAAGTTGTAACACAGAACCAACCAAAGCAAAGTGGGCCCAATTATTGTGATGAATGGTAACACAGGAGTGACAGCCAGGAACCACAACCTCCAGAGAGATACGGAGATGGTTATTGGAACACAGTGTTCACAAGGGCAAAAAAAGGTGGGCAGGCAACAAAGGATTTCCTAAATTTATACACTCAAAGATAGATAATTAGGGAACCAAGAGCAGCCACCCAAGTCAAGTCACAATTTCTCACCTGACCGAGCCAGTTCTCAAATCCAGAACCTCTTTTAGACAAAAGACAGGCCAAGTCCCTAGGAGAATGAATCCTGCAAAACTGCCTCAGATGTATTCAATAGTACTTCTCCAGTCCTTCCCTAAAGAAATGTATGGCTGTTTACTTGAATAACCATGCAATAGAAGAGGGGAAATATTCAGACCTTCTGAGAACTGTTGGACACAGGGTCTGAGAAGACATGGCTATCTGGGGACCCAAAGCACCATCATGGCTTTCTTTTTAGAGTGAGACCATAAGGAAGCACTTTAATAATATGAAGTTGTAGCCAAGCTCTGGCTCATGTTGGGTCTACTCAATCCATTGATCACTACTTCAACCCAGTGGTGATCATTTCCTAGTCTCCAAATATGTAATTAGACTGGACATACTTTGTAATTGGCAGAACCCACATTTGACTCCTTGACCCGTGAGGTAAGAGCTATTGTAAGGCAGAAAACCATGCAAAAGCCTTAGAAATTTCCTTCTACTCCTAGCCTACTCCTAGGACAGTAAATAAAAAATGACATATCCTGATGAGAATGGCAAGGTTAATACAATGCTAAAGATTTAAAGCATGTAAGGGTGATGGTTCCTCCTGTATCTCCATTTAACTCACCAATCTGGCCCCTAAAAAAATCCAACAGATCATGGTGCATGAGAGCAGAGTACTATAAACCAAGCAGTAGCCATAATTGCAGCTGCTGTGCCAAATGTGGTATCTTTACCAGCACAGAAAAACACAGCCTCAGGCCCTCGGTATGAGGCCACTGATACGGGGAATGTATTCCTTTCCATTCCTATAAAAAGATCAGAAGTAGTTTACATTCTCATGGGACTGACAATATACATTTATCGTCTTCCCCTAGGACTATGTTAACTCTCCATCCCCATGTAATAATCTAGTCCAAAGGGACCTCCATTGTCTAGACCAGTAGTTCTGGACCATGGGAAATTTTGCTCCAAAGAAAACATCTGGTAATGTAAGAAAACATTTTTGTGTGTCACAGCTAAGGGAGGCAAGAAGTCAGGCTACTGGCATCTTGTGGGTTGAGGCAAGGGACACTGCTAAACATCTTAAAATGCACAGGACAGCCCTCCCACAAGATACTACACAGCTGGGGAATCTGGGGCAAAGACATGCCATCTGCAGCAGAGATGCACACACCACTTCAAAAGCAACTCCTACCATTTAACAGGGATCTGATAGGGGCATCAAGTAACCATGCAGCCAAAGCTTCCCATCATGAGCTAAGGACAAAAGTCATTAGGTTGAGAAGGCACAGCAACAATCCAAAATGAGATGGAAGCCATGCTTTCAGCATTGGGAATGAATACAACCAGAAATCACAAGTAGCCTGCATGAACAGGTGAGTCATGTCCTGCCTGTTGTCCACCACTATTGCACTGACATCTCCCACTCACTTTTCAACCACAGCTGTGTGGAATGGGGAGGGGTGACTTAAGAGTAGCTGATGGTGGAAAAAGAATGTAGAGTTTGGTTCATAGATGGATTTTGGTACATACTCTCAGTATGTGGTAAAAGCCAAAAATAGACTTCTGTTGTACAACATCCCACTCAGGAGTGATCGTGACAGAAAGCAAGGAGGTAAAATCCTCCCAATGGACAGAGCTCCAGGTAGTGTATTTCGCCATCCATCTCCTGTGAAAAGAGTAGTAGCCCAGGGTAAGAACTATACATAGACCTATGGGCAGCAGATAATGTCCTAGCTGTCTTTTCAGAGGGGCTTGGGGGGGGGGGGGAAAGGATTGGAGGATTAAGAACAAGGCAGTCTAAGGACAAGGCATGCAGAAGGATACATAAGAGTGAGCACAAAATGTGAAAATCTTTGTATTTCATGTTCACTATCACCAGAAGGCATTCACCGTGGAAGAGTTACTAAATAACCAGAGACAGTAGGACTTAGCCAGTTGATGTCCTGAAACCCCTGTCATTTCCCTGTCAGTGCTAGCACAGTTCATTAATGAAGTAAACAGGGCAGCAGGGATGCAGGATATGGATGGGCCTAATAGTATGGGCTTCCACTTACCATGGTTGATCTAGTTACCACCCCTGCTCAATGTTCAACCTGGCAGCAACTGAGATCCATGCTAAGTCCCTAACATGGCACCATTCCTTGAGCCCAAATAGCCCCTTTGTGACAAGATAGATAGCTGCGAAGTCTTGCATCCTTGAAGGAGTAGAGATTTACCTTATATGGGATCATCCCTGGAAACAACACGGAATCATGGCCTAAACCAGTACTAATATCCAAGGACTCAGACGGTGCTTAATTCACCAACATGAGATCCCACAAAATACTCCATCAAACCAAGGGACCTGCTTTATAGCAAAGGTGTAGCTGTAGACACATAACCATGGCATCCACATACCACACCATCCAGAGCCTCTGACCTTATAGGCAGTGGAATGGCCTCTTAAAGATGCAACTAACTGAAGGGATTCCTATATAGAAAGCTAGAAAGAGCATCACTACTACCTGAACAACAACAAATCCAGATAAAGCACAAAATCTTAATTTTTCTTGCATCCACCAGAGCTAAAAGTCACATGGCAGCCAAGAAGCCAGAAATATAAAGAAAAGCCTTTCTAAGGTGACAAACACACAAATGCTGGCTCACTTGTGGTAGAGCATAGGAGAAGAGACTCGAGGTACCAAGAAAGGATCTAAGAATTACTCAACTAAAATTTTTAACAATTTGTTAGACTGAGTGTACCATAGTATCAGAGCGTAGTATTACTGTTGTCTGCAGAAACAAAGAGAGCTCATGTGGCCCTTCTCCTCTGACCTACCGTTGTACATAAAATAGATTCAGGGCAGACTGTCAGAGAAAGTTTCCTATGGTGGTGCAGGATGAGAGGACAGGAAGAGCTGCCACAGCAATAAAAGCCTGAAGCCCTGCCCCACCCTGCTTCTCTATGGACAAAGCTTTAATCTGCTGGGAAAAGCAGCCTCCAAGACTCAAGGGTACAAGGCCTGACTAAGACTAAGGCTGGGGGCACCTGGGTGGCTCAGTTGGTTGAAGGTCCAACTTCAGCTCAGGTCATGATCTTGCAGTTTGAGAGTTCAAGTCCTGTTATCAGGCTCTGTGCTGTCAGCTGAGAGCCTGCTTCAGATCCTCTGTCTCCTTCTCTCTGCCCCTCTATGCTTGTGCGTGCGCTTTCTCTCAAAAATAAACAAACATCTTTTTTTTTTTAAAAAAAGGACTAAGGCCAAGTCAGTATATTAGAGAACTTTCCCAGCTCCCACCACCAAGCTACCAAGTCTCACTTGTAACTTCAATACCACTGACTTCGACAGTAATTAAACAAAAAACAGAAACTCAGTAAAGATACAAGAGATATGAGCCATACTATTAACCAGCTTGACATAACTGACACCCAACACCACCAGAATAGACATTCTTTGACGTGCTCATGGGTCATTCACCAAACAATATTCCAGGATATAAATCATGCCCTCCTCCAAAGTTGAAATAATTGGAATGACATGAACTATGTTCTCTGGCAATGGCAGAATTAAACTAGAAATCAAAACCAGAAATATACCTAAAAAATTCTAACAAATATTTAGAAATTAAACATAGCAAGAACAAGGCATAAAGAGAAAGGTATAGTATTAAATTATTTCATTAGAGAAAAAGGGGATCTCAAATCAATGATCTAAGCTTTCATTATAAGAAACAAAAAGAAGCGCAAATTAAACCCAAGGCGAGCAGGAGAAAAGCAATAATAGGGACAAGCGGAGAAATCAATAATTTCAAAAATAGAAATAAAATCAGTGAGACAAAAAGTTATTTCCTTGAAAAGATAGATAAAATTGGTAAAACTCCAGCCAGACTGATTCAGAAAAAAGGAGAGAGATGCAAATTACCAACATCAGGAACAAAAGAGGAGATATCACCACAGATCATACAGTCATAGGTAAGTGAATATTACAATCTTAGGGCCATTTATTTGACAAAATAGATGAAATGGACAAAACCTCTACAAGACACAAACTACCAAAGCTTACTCAAGAGGAAGGTAATTTGAGTTTTGCCGTATCTACTAAAGAAAATAAATTTGTATTTAAAACTTCCTACAAAGAAATCCACAGGCCCAGATAGCTTTACTAGCAAAGTTACTCAAACTTTTAACCGTATGTCAATTCCAGATACCCTCTGCTTAAAAAATAGAAATGAGCACTTCCTGTCTCATTTTATAAGCTACCCATAACCCTGACAACGAAGGGTTACAACATCACAATACATTACAACATTACAACAAACCATTATCTTTCATGAATATAGATACAAAGATCTTCACTAAACATCAGCTAATTAAATCCAGCGTACATTTGTAAAAATTATATAGCATGACCAAATAGAGTTTATCCCAGGAATGTAAGACTAAACATTTGAAAACATCAATGTAATTCATCATATGAAAAGACTGAGGAAAAAATTGTTATGATCGTCTTAATAGCAGCAGGAAAAAAAATCCGATAAAAATCAACATCCATTCACCATAAAACCCCTCGGCAAACCAGAAACATAAGAGAAATGCCTCACTCCATAAAAGGCTTCTACAAAACACCTGTAGCTTACGTCATCCACAATGTTAAAGACTAAATGTTTTCAGCAGTACACCTGGATGGAGGTCCCATGGATCTGTCTCTTGCTTCCACAGTGCTTGGGCACAGCAGTCCCGGGGACCCCGTCTTCCAGCCTCCCACCACCCCGCAACCCCCTCTCCAGTCCCAACCTTGGGAACCATCGTGGCCCCCTGTGCCTCCCGGACCGGCCCACCCCGTGTTTTGCGCTCGGCTCCTCACAGCGGATCAAGCACGAGCCCCCGGGCCGGTCGGAAAGCCTCCCCTCGAGGGGCCGCCGCCCAGCCGCCCACCGCCTGGTCAACACGCAGCCGCGGGCTCGCGCACCCACCTCTCTCCCGCTTCTCTTTCCGCCGCCAGGAGGTGGCTCCGGAGCGCGGCCCGCTTCTCGAGAGCCGGTGGAGGTGAAGCCAGAAGGCCTCTCCTAACAGGCAGAGCCACGGCGGCGGCCGGCCTCTTCCGGGACGAGCAGAGGCACAGGCCGTCCCAAGAAGAGCGGGGGGGAAAGCCCTGGACGCCACGCAAACCACCAGGGACCTGGAGCGGACCCTGAACCCGGCCCTTTATCTGCGCGCCCGGTTCCAACCGCGCAGGCGCCCATCTCCGGGGCCTCCTGCAGAACCGCCGCGGGGTCAGCAGGTGAAGCTCATCCAGAAGATGGAGACCACCTGACTCACCTGGGAGGCCGGCGGCCCCGGGCCGGGCTGGGCGGGCACCGCTGCCAAGCGCCCAGCCTCCGGCACCACGAGGAGCCTCCGGAGCCCGGCAGGCTTTGAGGGGCCCCTCTGGCCCCCCGGCCCTGGTGTCAGGGCCTCTGGCTGAGGCTCTCCCTGTGGTCCCTAGGCAGGTTTTTGACCACCGCGGAGCCCTCGCCCAGGCCTGGACCAGGTGGAAACAGTAAAGTTTTTGTACCCCTCCCAAGTGAAGAAGAAAAAGGACAAGAAGAAAGATTAAATGTTTTCCCCCTAAAATCAGCTACAAGGCAGAGATGTGTCTGCTCTTACCATTTGTGGTTGACATTGAAATGTAGAACATAGCCAGTTAGAGAAAGCAAGAAAAAGAAATAAAAGCCATACCACTTAGAAAGGAAGAAATAAAACCACACACACTCTCTCTGCAGATATCAACGCTAATTTAAGGAGAAAATCTTAAAGAATCTTCAAAAAAGCAAATAAGACTAATAGGTCAGTTTAGCAAGATCACAATATATACAAACAACGAGCAACTGAGAATTGAATTTTTAAAAAGTACCATTTACATTATCAGCAAAAACATTAAATACTTGGGTATAAATTTGACGAACTATGTACAGACGTTGAAAAGTGCAAGACCTAAATGAATAGATACACATATTTAATGATTAGAATATTCAATATTCTTAAATTTGTTTTTCAACATTTATTTTTATTTATTTTTTTTTTTTTTGAAAGAGAGAGTGGCAGAGCATGAGCAGAGGAAGGGCAGAAAGAGAGGGAGACATAGAATCTGAAGCAGGCTCCAGGCTCTGAGTTGTCAGCACAGAACTTGACACGGGGCTGGAACTCACAGCCTTGAGATCACGACCTGAGCTAAAGTCAGACTGTTAACCGGCTGAGCCACCCAGATGCCCGGAAGATAAAATATTCTTAATATGTCATTTCCTACCAAATAGATTTATAGATTCAACATAGTTCAAATCAAGATCCCAGCAGGTTGTAGAAATCTTTAAACTGATTCTAAAATATATATGAGGGGGTATCTGGGGGGCTCAGTCGGTTAAGCATCCAACTTTTGATTTCAGCTCAGGTCATGATCTCACAGTTTCTGAGTTGGAGCCCCTTGTGAGGCTCTGCACTGACAGCGAGGAGCCTGCTCGGGATTCCCTCTCCCTCTCTGCCCCTCCCCTACGTGGGCATGTGTACACGTGCTCTTACTCTTTCTCAAAAACAAATAAACATTAAAAGAAAAGCTTAAATAAAATATATATTAAGAAATATAGAAGCCCAGCCCCCCTCTCTCAATTTCGGACAGCTGTGAAGGACCATCTGGTTTCCGAGCTCCTGGTAAAGTGAGCTGAGGCCTCAATGGCGGGTGTACTGTGCAGCTGTTTCTCCTTTGGCCCAAGCCCGCTTCCCTCACTTCCTTATAGGCGTGTCTACTGAGACCACGCTCCTGTAGACCTTCTATGCACAAACAAGTCTCCACCTCCCAGTCAGTATCCAGGGAACCTAATCTAATTCAATAGGTTTGAATGAGTTTCTTTTTTTTTTTTAACGTTTATTTATTTTTGAGACAGAGACAGAGCATGCACGGGGGAGGGGCAGAGAGAGAGGGAGACACAGAATTGGAAGCAGGCTCCAGGCTCTGAGCCGCCAGCCTAGAGCCTGACGCGGGGTTCGAACTCCTGGACCGCGAGGTCGTGACCTCAGCCAAAGTCGGACGTGTAACCAACTAAGCCACCCAGGCGCCCCTGAATGAGTTTCTATAAATGAAAATGTTGAACACGTAAGGGATGATTTGCTGTGTTTAAAAAAAAAAAAAAAATCAGCCCAATGTGACATAGAAAATGTGTCAAGTCAATTTAGGAATATTATCTATGATTTTAGTCATTATTCCTAAAGAAGCCTATAAAAAAATGTATGTATGCACTATACGATTACATTTATATAATCTTGAAATAACAAAATTATAGAAATGGAGAGCAGTTGAGTGGTCGCCAGGAGTTAAAGAAAGGGTGTCAGCGGTAGGGAAGTAGATGATGTCATAAAAGGGCAACATGAAGGATCCTTATGGTGATGGAAATGTTTGGTATCTTGACTGTATCAATGTCAATATCTTGGTTGTGATATTGTAATTGACAGTTTTGCAAGATGTTACTATTGAGGGGAACTGGTTAAGGGAATATGGGATCTCTTTGTATTATTTCTCACAGCTGTGTGTGAATCTACAATGATGTCAAAACTAAAAGTTTAATTAAGAAAAAATAAATACAGGGGCGCCTGGGTGGCTCAGTAGGCTGAGCGTCAGACTTCAGCTCAGACCATGATCTCGTGGTTCGTGAGTTCGAGCCCTGCATCAGGCTCTGTGCTGACAGCCCAGAGCCTGGAGCCTGCTTCGTTTTCTGTGTCTTCCTCTCTCTCTGCCCTTCCCCTGCTCACACTCTGTCTCTCCCTCTGTCTCAAAAATAAACATTTTAAAAAATTTTTTTAAAAAGGAAAAGACAAATACATATGTGTCTATGGAAAACATTAATGGACAGCTTTTAAAAAACTGAGCTTGAGTGAGGTTATTCCAGCATAATTCCAAGACAGGATAGAGTAAAAGATAATATGAACCTTTTGCAGATTATAATTTACTAGTTTAATTACTTTCATTTGGAGGCTCACGGAATCTTCCTTTACTCATAGAAGTGGTATGACCCGAACACAGATTTTAAGAGGGCTTTATAAATCTAAGTAGAAATAAACCAGGGTCATTTTATGTACGCACTTTGAATTTTTTATGTCTTTGAAAAAATCTATAACCAATATATATTTATAACCACCTTATAAATGTTAATTTTTAAAACCAAGTTTCTGAGATTTGTGCCTGCTTCTGAAAAGACCTCTAAACTAACAGAAATGGAATTAAAGCAGACACTGACCAAGTTCCATACTCAATCCTTGACTTCTGAGAGTAAGCATATCATGATTTTAAAAGATGGTTATCAAGGGTGGTGGGGAGAAAGAGAGACAGACAGAGATATCTAATTGAAAGGAATTTAAATTCTACTCATTTCAAAATTTCCTATACATTAACAGATAAAAGGACCATTTACTCTTGATTGTTAGATAACATTCCTTACACAGGTTTGGTTTTTTGTTTGTTTGTTTGTTTGTTTGTTTGTTTGTTTGTTTGGTGTTTTGGTTTGGTTTTGTTTAGAGAGAGAACATGCAGAGCCCAGTGTGGGGCTTGATCTTACCACCAACCATGAGACCATGACCTGAGCCAAAACCCTCAACTGACTGAGCCACCTGGGGGCCTCATTATGTTTTAAAGTTAAAAGATAATTTTTGCCACTAATTTGTATTACAAGAATTTTAAAATAATTGTTTCAACCAATATCAAAAAGTATTAACTTTTTAAATGATAAAATTTAACAGCTAATATAGGATACATCCATACACTAGAATACTCCGCAGCAGTTAGAAATAACTTCACCTTTCTGTGAATAATTGAAAAGATCTCTGAAATATCTTAAGTGAAAATAGCGAGGCCAAGAAAAGAATAATGTGAGTGGTAAATGTAAAAATTAAAAATAAAATAATACATATACACAGAGCATAACTGTGGGAAAATATACAAGAAACCAATAAACAGCAGATACCTCCTAAACAGGAGCAGAGGTGGGAGGTAGATGTGTTTTTTACTGCATACCTTCTTGGATCTTCAAATTTTGTAGCAGGTACACATATTACTTTGAATAGGAGTTTTAACAATATTTATCATTAAAATAAAGTTTTTTTAAATATTTAACATGTGAATAAATGTAAATAAATTATCGATTTAAAATTAGTACCATCAGAATCATATAAATAAGCATGGATTTTGAAGTAGAATTCCTAGTAGCTATAATCTGCCATTTACTGGATATTGTGGCCTTGGGCAAGTTATTTAATTGTTTTATCCTCAGACTGTTGTAAAGTGGGTATTCTAATGTGCATCATTAAGGTTTATTCAGTGGATTAAATGTAATCCATAAAAATAGCCCTACAGAAGGCACACAACTGGGGCGCCTGGGTGGCTCAGTTGGCAAGCGACCGACTCTTGGTTTCAGCTCAGGTCATGATCTCTTGGTCGAGTCCTGTGTCAGGCTCTATGCTGAGCAGGGATCCTGCTTGAGATTCTCTCTCTCTCTCTCTCTCTCTCTCTCTCTCTCTCTCTGTTTCTCTCCCTCTCCCCCCCCCCCCGGCCCGGTCCCTCTCCCCTGTTCACACATACTCTGTCTCTCTAAAATAAAAAAAATTTTTTTTTTAATTTTTTAAAGGCACAGTAGCAGCTACTTCCCTCTCTCATTATCCTACTCATAATCCCTACTCTCATTATCTACACTGTTGTGGCCCTGGGATGCTGAAAAACTAGAAAAATTTCTCGGCAATTATAGTCTTATATGTGGTAATGTTTCTGGAGGTCAATAGAACATGAGAACCCCAGTGGTGTTCCCTATTCTTTTTCTACATCCTCCATGCGGTCAAGGCCAGCAGTGAAGCACCTCAACCTCAAAGCTTCATTAAAATTCTAGAGTAGATACTTAATGATATTGTCTTAGTTTGGGTTTCATCAAAAACAGTCTGAGACAAGACCATAGGTACAAATGATTTCATGGAAGGTGATTCCAAGGTGAGGGAACCAAGAGAGGAAGAGAAGAAAGAAGGAAAACACAAAATAAGGCTGTATTACCAGCCTCCCTACTATAAGCAACAAAGATTCGATCAAGTCAGGACCACGTGAGAAACACACAATGATCACCCCGCCCCAAATTGTCTACCCAAAAGACAGGAGGCTGGAGCCTTTATCCACTGTGTTTCGTCCCCCACTGGTTGCGGGTTGAGTTTGGGGGCCTTAACATCCCCACACTTTGGGGCCTGCATGGGGAATTGAACAGACTCTTGCAGCATCAAAGAAAGCCCTAGGGAAGAGAACGGAAAGAAACACAGTGCACACATGGAGCATGGTATCGTCAGCACAAGGTGAGTATGAACTTGAATGGAACTGTCCACTGGAGTTGCAGCTGTAAACAGAGGTGGGCTGAGGAGATATGACATAGGGTACCAGAGGCATTTGCTACATACGTCATCCAGAAAAATTTTGGCCAAGTTACAGCTGCTAAAAGAACAAACATGCCACAATTGTCATAATTTTCTTTCTTGTCTTCCTTCTCGAGTATGGCAGTAACAATTACATGTTTAAAGCTTGTGGCAAAGCTTCAGTGATCCAAAAGCTGGGAACGTACTCGTGCATATTTCTTTGACAGGCCAGAGCTGCTGAGCCGCCATGACATTGACTTCTGTATGTTTACTACTTTCAACAGCTCTTACGCTATGCTCACTTTTCTAAAAAAATGGGCTGAATATTCTTATTTCAGATGGCTGATAAATGACATGTTTACCTCTTCTCCCTCCCCAAAATGCAAAAATTACAGAATAAATACATTTTTAAAAAATCCACTGCAGTGCCAGAAGCAGAGGAGAGGTGCCACCTATAAATCAAAACAAGAAGAAATTTCTGGAGACTGGAAAGTCAACAAGAAAAAGGCTGACAGAGACAACAGCATTAGGCTTCTTCTCTGCTCTTTGACCTTATTTTCCCTGCCACAGGAACAGCTGCGAACACAGTCACCTCCATTTCAAAAATGAAAATAAACAGAGACCATATCTGAATAAGGAGAAAATGCATCTGAAAGAATAAAAAGGTAAATCAAAGGAAACGCTGAAAGATTTTAGAAACGAAGGAAGCTGTGCTACCAGACACTAAAATGAACAATAAGAGTGTGGCACAAAACTAAGTGCTCTTGAACTTCCAGCAATGCACCCAAGCATATACATAGATGGCTGTTCACATCAGTGCGGAAAGAGTAATGATTCAATAAATGGTGCTGGGGTCACTGGTTAGCTATGTAAGAGGGGGAAAAGTTGATCTTTACATTGTTATTCACAAAAATAAATCATTTTCATGTAGACTGGGAATCAAAACTTTTAAACAAAATCATGTAAATTTTAAATGTGTACAGTCTAGCAGTGATGGGAGAAAAGGGAACTTTCTGGCATAAAAGCAAGACATGATCATCAAAACACCAATGATACACCATCTTTACCAAGGAAATATGGCCCTCAGTCATTGCAATAGAAAGAAAAAATTGATACAAACTCTCTGGGTGGCATTTTGATGGTAGATATCAAAAGTCTTAAAAATACATATGCCTTTTAATTTTTTTTTTCAACATTTATTTATTTTTGGGACAGAGAGAGACAGAGCATGAACGGGGGAGGGGCAGAGAGAGAGGGAGACACAGAATCGGAAACAGGCTCCAGGCTCTGAGCCATCAGCCCAGAGCCCGACGCGGGGCTCGAACTCACGGACCGCGAGATCGTGACCTGGCTGAAGTCGGACGCTTAACCAACTGCGCCACCCAGGCGCCCCTACATATGCCTTTTAATCAAGAGAAATAATTAAGAATGTGAGAATATAATTGGCTGTGAGAATATTCATCATCACAATACTCTCAGGGAAAGACTGACAACTAAGGTGCACTAGTGGTGAATTAGTGAAACAACAGGATCACAACAACAGGATCAAAATAAAGACATGTTGGTAAAAGAAACAGAAACAGATTTTGAAAGAATATATACTATCTTTTATAATGTGGACCATCTGCTCTGTTCACAAGTATATATGCCAAGTGTCTAGTACACGGTAGGCTCTCATTAAATATGTCAAGTGCATGACTGGTGAAACGTAATTATATATATTATAAACACAACTAGCCACACAGAAATATTAATTACAAAGACTGTACAATACAGTACAGTTGTTTAATGTACAATTGTACATTAAACAATATGTTTAATGTTAAACATACTTAAGATAAATCTTAATAATAAATGAAAATATCTATGTCATACAGTTAAACAAAAGGCAGAAGACAAATTATAAACATAGTCAAAATGGTTAGAAAAACAGACTGGGGTGCCTGGGTGGCTCAGTCAGTTGAGTGTCCGACTTTGGCTCAGGTCATAATCTCATGGTTCATGAGTTCGAGCCCCACCTTGGGCTCTGGGCTGACAGCTCAGAGCCTGGAGCCTGCTTCGGATTTTGTGTCTCCCTCTCTCCCTCTGCCCTTCCCGCACTCGTGCCCTATCTCTCAAAAGTAAATAAACATTAGGGGCGCTTGGGTGGCTCAGTCAGTTCGGCTCAGGTCATGATCTCGCGGTCGGTGAGTTCGAGCCCCGCGTCGGGCTCTGTGCTGACAGCTCAGAGCCTGGAGCCTGTTTCAGATTCTGTGTCTCCCTCTCTCTGACCTTCCCCCGTTCATGCTCTGTCTCTCTCTGTCTCCAAAATAAATAAACGTTAAAAAAAATTTTTTTAAGTAAATAAACATTAAAAGAAAAAAGAAAAAGAAAAACAGACCAGAGACTGATTTCTGTGAATAGAATTATCATTGATTTTATTTTTCTTCTTTCTCTATTTCTACATTTACCAAATTTGTTGCCAATGAACATTTTGTAATGGGAAAGAAAATCTTTTAAATAAGTTGCGTGTTCTGGAATACTAATTTAAAATTATATTTTAGAAGAATACTCGAGCTGAGAAAGTGTTCACAGTATACTATTAAATTAAAACAATACACTGGAAATACTACAGTCAGTGTGATTCCAATTATATGTATATACATATACACGTACAGAGGAAAGGAACAATAATTAAAATCCTAAAGGCTTGATTTCTGGGGAATAAAATTTTTTTCACTTCTTCCTTGTAATCTTCTGTATTTTCCAAATTTTCTACAAAAAGAAAACCTCTCTTTTGTAATCAGGAGGATGGGCAGCAGGAAGGAGGAGGAAGAGGTGTTTTTGCTTTTCAGAAATGAAAAATATATGGATGGGTTGAAGGTCAAGCCATCAATCCTTAACAGATTCTTTTAGCTTTGTGGGAATCCATTCTCAATGATAAACTTATTTTTCCCTCAAGTACATATTTTCTACAACTGTTCATGCTTATGCCTCTGAACACTATTAAAATATTAATGTATTCTTCTCATGTTGTCCTCTCATGTTGCCCACTTTCTATCTGAGCAATATATCTATACTTTTCTAACCTCTGAAAGAGCGTGGAAACTTGCCTAATGTGACACAATTACTTACTGGTGGCAATAGGCCTAGACCACAGTAGTCCTGGCTCCTAGTCCAGGATTGTCCTCTTGGGAAACAAGTCTCTAAAATTCATTCAACAATTTTGAAATATTTGTCCTTGACATACTCTTCTTCAAGTAGCAACAAGGAAAGTTTGACCACTTCGATTATGGACCCAATTCCAAACAGCCTCCAAAGACTCCTGTCTTTTGGAGGAAGAAGACACACTAAGATCATTAAACACCAGTGTGCCCACAATACTAGGTACCTAAGGAATGTTTAATCACTACTTTTTATTTGGTTGTTATCCTGCTTCATCAGTGGGTAGAAAGCCTACAAGATGAATTACAGAACCAGGAAAGTCTAGCTTAGGCTACAGTCTCCTTATCCATGTTGAAAGTCCCCTGGAATTCTGTAAAGCTTCCACAAGCACCAGGACACCGACACACTTAGGGAGAAACAGCAACCATTCACACATATGTAAGAATACACACACTTCACACACATAGTGTTATGTCAACACCCCTCCCCACGAAAAACAAAAAACAAAACAAAACAGATTTCAACAATCTGTCAAATCCATAAATGGCATGCCATCTAATAACTTGTAATAGGCTGTAAAACACATCAGTCTTTCAAATGGTAAATTTCCATCAACTATTAATGAAATAGCATCACTCTCTTTTTAAAAATTCCTCAAGCCTAGCATTTGAAATCTCAGCCAACTCAGAACCCTTTAAACATCAAATCCAACTTCTCATTCACAGTAAACACCATGTTCAGAAAGCATCATTACCCTAAGTTAGTTAATGAAATATTTGCTGCTATTTCTTCCCATCATAATAAGAAATGCTACTCAACAGGGGATGATTAAAAAACCCATATGCCCCATAAACCTCATGAATATAGCTCTCTCAGTTGCTTTAAGTATCAATCACAAAAAGAAAACTAATACTGTGGCTTAATATTCTTTTTACTTTGCTAAAAACCTCTCAACCACCACATACACACACACACACACATACACACACACACACACACACACACACAAAGGCAGTAAAATCTAATTAACTTCTTTGCAAGTTAGTGCACAATTTATATCCTAGTACGTGTATACAGGCCATTTTAATTTCCAACCAAAGGAAGTAAGAACAGAGGCCTTTGGGTCTCCCTTGCTGTGCCTTCTACTACCATAACCCTAATCATGTTACAAAAAAGAAAATTAGCAATATCCCAAACTAAAGATTTCCATTGTAAGCTTTTTAATCCATCATTAATTTTCTCTTTACTCATAAGACAGAATTTCACATTCTGGAATTTAAGAGTGCTAAGATAAATAACCTTTTATGCTTACAGGAAGCAGATTAACTTTTGAGGAAATTACTGTTTCTTCTTAGAAAGACAAAATAGTATATCAAGGAAAAAAATACTAATTGATGGCTTTCTAAATAAAGCATGATCATTGAGCAATACTAAATTGGTTGTCTTGTGTGCCAAATTAATCTCTTCATTATATGGAACCAGGCTGGCTATTTTATGTTTCAATCCATCTTTAAGAGCAGCATTTGATTAATCAAGTTAATGATGACAGTTTTTAGCCAGTGACAAATGATACATTTATTCGGGCCCTTTTTCAGATGATACAAGCTATTGTGAGCAAAAGAAAAAGAAGCATCAATTTGGAAGATTAGATTAGTATGCCTAGTTTAAACTCTTCACTTACTCTAGCAAATGAGATTAGAAGTAAAGACTGGGTTCATGAGTAAATCTCTATCGTAAAAAATAATTATCATCAAATATAAGGCATACAAACTCTTTCAGATTATTTTATGTTAAGGACATATAAAACGCTACATATTGGGGATAATTCAAAGTTGGTGGATTTAGAGGCACCTGGGTGGCTCAGTCGGTTAAGCGTTCGACTTCAGCTCAGGTCATGATCTCGCAGTTCTTGAGTTCAAGCCCCGCATTAGGCTCTGGTGCTGACAGCTCAGTCTGGAGCCTCCTTCAGATTCTGTGTCTCCCTCTCTCTCTGCCCCTCCCCCACTCACTCTGTCTCTCTATCCTTCAAAAATAAATAAACATTAAAAAAAATTAAAGTTGGTGGATTTCAAAAACAATGAGACCAAACAATTTCAGTTAAGCTACCAGCAAGGTAATTTTAACTAAAATCAGAATTGTTTAAGACGAGTCCTCTTGAAAGTAAGTCCTAATACAGAATGAGAGCAAGGCTCATGTGCTTCCTTTATTAAAGGTAACTATGTAAGTAGTCTGAATAGTCCAATTTATCCATTTATGGCAAAAGCTCTAATACAAGGGCTGGCAGACTACAGCCCAACTCCCAGGCCAAATCCAGCCTGCCTCCAGTTTTTGTAAATAAAGTTTTATTGGAACAGTCACCACAGTTCATTTATGTATCATGTATAGCTGGTTTCACACGAACAAGGCAGAGTTGAATCATTGCAACAGAGACCATATGGCCCACAAAAGTCTAAATTATCTACTACATGGCCCTTTACAGAAACTTTGCTAACCCCTGCTCTAATATACTGGTTTTCAGATCTTTAGCAGTAGAACGCTTTCCAATGAAATCTTATAAGACAATAAAACATCTGAAAGCAACATTTTTAGTATACATTAATTTTATAAATTAAAATGTACAATATTTACTTAATATGAAGTCAATCAATGAGAACAGCCAGCAGTTTTGTTGAACACAAAATGAGAAATTGGGAGTGGCATGAAAAGATGCTCAATATCGGTCAATATCAGGGAAATACAAATCAATGCCACACTGAGATACCACCTCACACCTGTCAGAGTGGCTAAAATGAACAACTCAGGAAACAACAGATGCTGGAGAGGATGTGGAGAAATGGGAACCCTCTTGTACTGTTGGTGGGAATGCAAACTCATGCAGCTGCTCTGGAAAACAGTGTGGAGGTTCCTCAAAAAATTAAAAATAAAGCTACCCTTTGACCCAGCAATACCAATACTAGGAACTTACCCAAGGGATACAGGAGTGCTGATGCACAGGGGCACGTGTACCCCAATGTTTATAGCAGCACTTTCAACAATAGCCAAATCATGGAAAGAGCCCAAAGGCTCATCAATGGATGAATGGATAAAGAAGATGTGGTTTACTCAGATATCACCTCATGCCAGTCAGAGTGGCCAAAATGAACAAATCAGGAGACTATAGATGCTGGAGAGGATGTGGAGAAACAGGAACCCTCTTGCACTGTTGGTGGGAATGCAAATTGGTGGAGCCACTCTGGAAAACAGTGTGGAGGTTCCTCAGAAAATTAAAGATAGACCTACCCTATGACCCAGCAATAGCACTGCTAGGAATTTACCCAAGGGATACAGGAGTACTGATGCATAGGGGCACTTGTACCCCAATGTTTATAGCAGCACTCTCAACAATAGCCAAATTATGGAAAGAGCCTAAATGTCCATCAACTGATGAATGGATAAAGAAATTGTGGTTTATATACACAATGGAGTACTACGTGGCAATGAGAAAGAATGAAATATGGCCCTTTGTAGCAACATGGATGGAACTGGAGAGTGTGATGCTAAGTGAAATAAGCCATACAGAAAAAGACAGATACCATATGTTTTCACTCTTATGTGGATCCTGAGAAACTTAACAGAAACCCATGGGGGAGGGGAAGAAAAAAAAAAAAAGAGAGGTTAGAGTGGGAGAGAGCCAAAGCATAAGAGACTCTTAAAAACTGAGAACAAACTGAGGGTTGATGGGGGGTGGGAGGGAGGGGAGGGTGGGTGATGGGTATTGAGGAGGGCACCTTTTGGGATGAGCACTGGGTGTTGTATGGAAACCAATTGGACAATAAATTTCATAAAAAAGAAAGAAGATGTGGTTTATATATGCAATGGAATACTACTTGGCAATGAGAAAAGATGAAATCTTGCCATTTGCAGCAACATGTATGAAACTGGAGGGTATTATGCTAAGTAAAAGAAGTCAGTCAGTGAAAGACAGATACCATATGTTTTCACTCAGATGTGGATCTTGAGAAACTGAACAGAAGACCATAGTTTCAAGCAGAGAGAGAGGCAAATCCATAAAAGACTCTTAAATACAGAGAACAAACTGAGGGCTGATGGGGGGCTGGGAGAGAGGGGAAAATGGGTGATGGGCATTGAGGAGGGCACTTGTTGGGATGAGCACTGGGTGTTGTGTGTAAGCAATGAATCATGGGAATCTACCCCCAAAACCAAAAGCACACTGTATACAATGTATGTTAGCTAACTTGACAATAAATTATATTTAAAAAATAAATAAATAAAAATAAAAGATCTTTTCCTATTGATGAATTAATAACTTAAAAAAAAAGAAGGAAATTGGGAGTGGCAGATAACAGCCACAGTCATAGCTGTATCCCTGTTTTTTGTTTTGTTTTGTTGTATTTTGTTTAGTTGCAGAGAGTTGATTCCCACAGATAAGTGGTTGCAAATAGTAACAGTTGGTTTTTAAAGCTCCCTTGCAACTCAGGATATTCAAAGATTGAAAGATGATAGAGGTTTATTCCAAGGAACCGTAGAAGTTAACCTGGCAGCCCAAGTTAACACACTGCTGATCTCCAATGTATTAAAAATCAGTACCTAGCACTTCTGTTATATGTGACTTTTATTTCTATCTTAAAAATAGATTTTTTAATTTAAAGGAATTTTTAGCTTGCCATAAAGGTTAATTATAAAGTACATAAAACTGCATGCCAAATACTCCTTCCCTATTTCTGAAAAATGGTTTTCCCAAATTTGAAAAACGCAGTCTTAGTAGGAGCTTCCGTGCTCCCTGATGATAACCTACCCAGCCACAGTGATGGGCCCAAGCCAACCCACACGTGTTCCCAGAATTCCTTGCCTGGGCATCAGGGGGAAGACACTTCCACTTCCTCACTGATGTTGAAGCAGAAAAATATAAGGCCCAATGTTGCCAGAGATGGTACTTTTCATCTTGTAGAAGAATTCGACGTAAGAGAATGTTACTGATAGACCAAGAGAAAACAGAGGTAAGTGACGGAAAGAGTGTTAGTGCCACTGAATGCTATGCTTCCAGTTGTCCTTAAGACCTTGCTGCATCCCTGTCCTCTTTGTGGTTTGATTATAAAAGCCAATAAATTCCCACTCTTCGTGTCTGAGGTTCTTTGAACTAGGTTTGAATTGAGTATCCTAACTGATACACACACACACACACACACACACACACACACAGAGGTCTTCATTGCAAATGGATCTGTGAAAGTCTGGAAGGACACCTGTGAAAATAAATACTTGATGCCCACTGTATGAACTCCTTTTCTAAATTTGTGTAATCCTCCTCTTCCACATACATCTTAAGGGGAAGAATCAAATTTCACTACATAATCTGAAATCGTAATAGTAATAATAATAACTAACATTTCATATATTTATCATCATTTCTAAGCAATTTGCCTCAAATAACTTATTTAATTTTAACTACAACCCCATGAAGCAGTTATAACTATTATCCCTACTTTACAGAAAAGGAAACCGAGATGCAGAGAGGTCAAGTAACCTGCCAAGAGTTACAACCAATAAATAGATGAACATATTGCAACCCAAGAACTTTGGTTCCAGAGTCCCTACTCATAATTTCTTCTTGACGTTGTCCCTGAAAATCCCAGATAGTTGTTTTCCAAACCCTCATTGCATCTAGGCTATGCTAAACAAAGCACCCAGCCCAGACTTGCAGGGACCAGGAAGATGTGTGTCTGCGGTGGTGATGGCAGGGACAGGAGGATGGAGATCCTGAGAAGCAACAACGGTGGTGCCGGGGCCAGCACCGTCCACACAGTGGCCACAACAGTGATGGCCTCCATGTTATTTTGGATGCTGCGTTTTGTTACCTCCTGTCTGTATCACCCTCAACACGGTTCTCCCTTTCCAAGATTCAGAAAGCTACCAAATATTTTTTTAAGGTTTATTTTTGAGAGAGAGACAGAGCATGAGCAAGGGAGGGACAGAGAGAGAGGGAGACACAGAATCCGAAGCAGGTTCCAGGCTCTGAGCTGTCAGCACAGGAACCAATGCGGGGCTTGAACTCACAAACCATGAGATCATGACCTGAGCCGAAATCCAGAGTCAGACGCTTAATCGACTGAGTGCCTAGAATTTATTCTTTTTAAGTTTATTTATTTATTTTGAGAGAAAGAGAGAGTGTGCACAAGCAAGGAAGGGGCAGAGAGAGAGGAAGAGAGAGAATTCCAAGCAGGCTCCATGCAGTTAGGACAGAACTCGACTTGGGGCTCAATCCCACCAACTGTGAGATCATGACCTGAGCCAAAACCAAGACCAAGAGTCAGATGCTTAACCGCCTGAGCCACTCAGGCTCCCCAGGGACCGAGAATTTAAATGTATATAATGGCATCAAAAATAAAACATCAATACATGGGGCACCTGGGGTAGGTTAAGTGTCCTATGTCAGCTCAGGTCATGGTCTCATGGTTCATGGGTTCAAGCCCCGTGTCAGGCTTTGTGCTGACAGCTCAGAGCCTGGATACTGCTTCAGATTCTGTGTCTTCTTCTCTCTGTGCCCCTGCCCCACTCATGCTCTGTCTCTTCCTGTCTCTCAAAAATAAATAAACATTAAAAAAATTGTTTTGACAAAAATAAAAGTAAAACATCAATACAATAAAAGTTCTATTCTGATATGACCTGCTTGTCACTTTTCAAGTAATTAGATTCTGGTTCTGAATGAGGAAGGCAATATTTTACATGTTCTCTGTAGGTTCAGAAGTCCATGGAATGTTTCTTCACACAGCTGAAGGAATTACAAATGATCTACTCCTGAATATACACGCATTCTCTCTTCTCTGTTTTTATTACATTTTAAATAAGACTTTAAAAATGCTAACTTATCAGAAATACACTAGAGGAAAAAGAAACAGCATGGATGTAACCCCCTACTAATGAGGCACTAATGCATAATTATTATAATACATGTACTTCTCTCCACAGACGAATATTTATAAACACTGAAACAGTCTAGTTTGCAGTGAAATCTCATGTACAGATTGTTTTTCTCTTGTGGTTTGTCCTTTTTTCTTATTGTGGCAATATTTAATGAATTTCACAGGCTCTGCTCATTCTCTGAAAATACTGAATGAACCTATATACATAAAATGCACTGCCTTCAGTGAGTATATAGAGATGAGATATTAAGCTACATTAAACACACCACCCCACCATCAGTAAAATTAGTCAGTCATCTCAATTTTAAATACTTAGCCCTGCTAAAAGAAAACTTGGGTGAATTCGGTAATTTCAGAAGACAGAGTTTAGTGAGGTGATCTGGAAAAGACTACAATTAAAGTAATTCAGATTAATGCTCATGAGGTTTGAGGAAGCCCATTAAATAGAACCCTTTACTCAGCCAGAGTTCCAAACCAGTTGAGAGCTACACAAGAGATAGAGATCAGGCTATCAGCAGGATTATTAGCAAAGGCCAGTCAAGGTGGAAGGACATGACTTAGGTATGTCATCAATGGATGGAAGTAAATTCATTCACTCAACTCTGTGCAGTGCAGAAATGCAGACCTATCCAGCCATTAGGAACATCAAGCATTGAAGGAATGCATTCTCCAAGACCCCATTGTGTAAATACTACCATCTGTTCATCCAAGTTCTACTTTAGAACCTTTACATAGAAAATCAGATTGGAATGTGTGCTTCCTATAAGCAGTTGAACACACACATACACACACAAACACATGAGTGCGAGCACACATGCACGCACACACATGCACACATGAGAAAATGGCCAGGCTTTGTACGCCCAGTTCCTCTTCCAAACCCCCTAGATAGATAAATCACGGTACCTCTGTGAATTCCTCTGTAGATTGGACTAAAGGGTAGGGCAAGAGGAAGATTCTTCCCTATAGAAACTAGAGGTTTGAGCAGTGATTCCCATAAATGCAAATGATTATTAACTGATTGCAGTCAAGTTTATTTTGCTCTCTCTCAAATGCAGGTTGGGAATATAGACACATGGCTATATGCTTCACTTCTCTTCAGTTTTATTGGTCAAGATTACAACCGTAAGTCTATAGACATGTACCAAATATGTATCTATAGACTCATTTTAAGGACAGAGCATGAGCCCAAAATCCTAATTCCTTAAACTGAGATTCAACTGCTGACTAAGGAAAGTTAACACTGAGCTAAAGCATTCTATAAATTACATTCAGCATTGTATGAAGACCATTATTCATTCCTTCAATAAACTTTTATTGAGGGTCTACTATATACCAAACAGTGGGGTAAGCCATGGAGATACAAAGATGACCAATTAAAACTCCTGACTTTTAAGAAAATAGGTTCCCCTTAAAAAAGTTCAAAGAAATAATGTATCAAATTACATTCAAGAAATTATGCTACCAAAACATTAAAAGTTTAGAAAATCCCAATACATAAGATAATTCATGAAAAAAAATATCCTCTCCAACCAAAGAGGTATAAGTTGAACCACTAAAGAAGGAGTATCAAGATATCTGGGTGGCCATCCAGACAAAACAAATTTTATCCATTTTCACACCTTAAGCCAAACTAAATTCAAAATGGATCAAATATCTTTAAGTGTATAAAAATAAAATCTTAAAAATTATAGAAGAAAACATGCAGAAATTTTTTATAATCTTAGAACAGGGAAAGTTTTTCCATTTATGACTCAAAACCTAAAAGCTATGTTCTCATCTCAAGGCCTGACTAGGGAAGTACCCACTTGCAAACTCCCTCATGTGGTTGTCAGAATTCATGGCAGCTATTTCTTCAAGACCAGCAACAAAGAGAACAAGCTTCTGCTGCTCTCAGTCTCTAACCTCTAAAGTCCCATTTAAAGGGCTCACCTGATTAGGTCAGGTCCACCCAGGATGTCCCTTTTGCTTAACTTGAAATTAAATGGTTAGGGACTTTAATTAGATCTACAAAATCTCTTTATCCCTGACATATTCTCTTTGTTAGAAGGAAGTCACAGGTTCTGCCCTCATCTAAGGAGAGGAAATTATATAAGGGTATCACTCAATAGGGATCACCTTAGGATGTGTGCCACATCTCCTTAATATATAAAGAGTTCCCAAAAAATCTGTAAGGAAAAGATCCAGTAGAAAAACTGGCAAAGAAAGTGGATATCTGAGAAGTACACATACCAGATAAAGCATACAAGTGGCCCTTAAACATATGCAAAAATTCAACCTCATACATGCCAATAAAAATGCTTTTAAAAATTTTTTTTTAATGTTTATTCAATTTTAAGAGAGAGACAAGGCACGAGCGGGGGGGGGGGGGAGCGGGGGCAGAGAGAGGGAGACTCTCTGAAGAATCCAAATCAGGCTCCAGGCTGTGAGCAGTCATCACAAGCCTGACATGGGGCTCAAACTCACGAACTGTGAGATCATGACCTGAGCCGAAGTTGGATGCTTAACCGACTGAGCCACCCAGGTGCCCCAGAAAAATACGTTTTTAAAAAACCTATCAGAGATGCCTAGGTGGCTCAGCGGGTTAAGCCTCTGACTTCAGCTCAGGTCATGATCTCAACAATTAGTAAGTCTGAGCCCCACGTCCGGCTCTGTGCTGACAGCTCAGATCCTAGAGCCTGCTTCAGATTCCGTCTCCCTCTCTACCTCTGCCCTTCCTCTGCTTATGCTCTCTTTCTCTCTCTCTCTCAAAAAAAAAAAAAAAAAAAAAAAACAAAGAAACATTAAAAAAAGAAAAAAGAAAAAACTATCCTATTGGCAAAGATATGAAACTGTTAATGTATTACTTGTGAGATAATATGCACTCTTAAGCATTGCTTAGCAGAAGTGTAGATTTGTTTAATACTTATGGAAAACAATTGATAATTGGCAATATTGATAAATGTAATGTCCCCTGTGGCCTAGAAATTCCATTTTAAAAATTTTACCATAAAGACCTATCAGCACACACATGAAATTACACTGATTTCAGCAACATTTGTAAAAGCAAAAGATTGGAAACAACCCAGATACCAGATGTCCACGAACAAAACTGACTATGGTACATTCATATAGTAGGATAGTATGCAACTACTAAAAAGCATGAAGATGTATACCAAATACTTCTATGGAAAAAAATAATGTGTAGAATAATATATATAACAGCTATCTTTTGTTTTAAAAGAAGAGGAAAATAATCTAATTTGTATTTGCTGCCAGATGCATAAATAGATCCTAGAGGATATGGATATATAGTTGGAGGGGATATATCTGCCTTTACATATATATGTGGTAGAAAAATGATAGGTAGTTGTACATAGAATCTTTTTTAGCTCATACCCGGTGGTTGTTTCTCTGAGGCTACCCTTGCATAGGCAAACCTTCAGTCTTAAATTCAATCAGAACTAAAGTCTTATTATTCCAATATTTAAGGTGGGAAAATTCCAAAAGATATGCAACAGTAAACTGGTTATTGCTAAATCCATAATTTCCCAAATTCACCATATTCCTACTTTTACTGCATTTTCTCCCTCTTCCTGTTCTTCGAAATCCCACCTCTACACCTGAGGGATCCTAGCCACACATACCAAGTAGTTATGTACTGGATGGAACAAGATTGCACGGGGACCTCTGAACATTATCTCCTGGTATGTTCAACAAATAATCCCTTAACTAACTTCCATAGAAGTTTACAGTTGGAAAGTATTTTTCAGACACCTGTAATTGTCTAAATTGACTTCAGAGAACGTGGCAATTTGAACTCCTGTATTATCTCTACTCCCTCTGGCCCCCTACTAAAATGACAAAAGAGGAATTGAAGGCTACAAACCGACAAGGACAAAGAGGACAGAAAAGGAAACAAAAACAGGAGAGAGATTTTCTTATCTCACTTGAAGTGAACAAGTGGTCATTCATTTCACAAAGCCAGAAAATCTGAAGCCCGAACCTGTAGAAGGAAAAACTAAAAAAAGCAACCTTATTCATACCACCAGAACCCCAGGAAAGCAAAGAAGGACAAGGCACCAGGAGACTTGGATGGGTAGTCTGTATAAAGCTTTGTTGTTCACAGTCTGTGGACCAGCTACCATAGGCATCTCTAAAATGCTTGTTAGAAATACAGAATTCCAGGGGCACCTGGGTGGCTCAGTCAATTAAGTGCCTGGCTCTTGGTTTTGACTCAGGTCATGATCATAATGGTCATGGGTTCCAGCCACACATATCGGGCTCTGTGCTGACAGTGGAGCCTGCTTTAGGATTCTCTCTCTCCTCTCTCTGCCCCTCCTCCACTCTCATGCATGCGCTCTCTCTCTCTCTCTCTCAAAATAAATAAATAAAATTTTAAGTTTTATTTATTTTGAGATAGAGCGCATATGCACAAACAAAGGAGGGGCAGAGAGAAGGAGAGAGAGAATCCCAAGCAGGCTCCACACTGTCAGCACAGAGCCCAATGTGGGGCTTGAACTCACGAACTGTGAGATCACGACCCAAGTTGAAGTCAAATGCTTAACCAACTGAGCCACCCAGACACCCCAATAAATAAAGTAAAGAAAAGAAAAGAAAAAAGAAATCCAGGTACTGCTCCAGACCTACTAATTTGCTTAAGATTCCAAGGTGATCTGTAAACACATTAAAGGTTGTGAGGCATTGGTATAAAGAGCCGTTCAATTCCCAGAACTGCCCCCACATCCTACGGAGCCATGAAACTGCTCTCTCCCACCCCAGTAGGAGATAAGAGGTTTTCTTCTTGGCAGGCTGAACACTCAGGGCCGCTGGCATAGCTGAAGACAGGACTGAAGTGACAATGAACAGAGCTTCTGCTCAAATCTACATCGTGAAGAGCAAAGCCCACAGAGCCTTTACCCTGTTCAGCTTTCCAAGGCCTAGCAACAGGCTGCCATTCCCAGGTAAACCGTGACACATTTCCCCTTAGAGGAAACCAGCTAGCCCCCAAAGAGAAGACCTACCCACACTGACATTTGGGGATTCCCAATGAAAAGTCAGTTCCTCACTTTATTTTTTTTTTAATTTTTTTTCCAACGTTTATTTATTTATTTTTGGGACAGAGAGAGACAGAGCATGAACGGGGAAGGGGCAGAGAGAGGGAGACACAGAATCAGAAACAGGCTCCAGGCTCTGAGCCATCAGCCCAGAGCCTGATGCGGGGTTCGAACTCACGGACCGCGAGATCGTGACCTGGCTGAAGTCGGACGCTTAACCGACTGCGCCACCCAGGCGCCCCAGTTCCTCACTTTATTATGTCAACAGCAGAAAGAGAGCAAAGCACACAAATCCGACCCAGGTCAGAGAAGAAGGTGGTTTTTTAAATATAGCCTGTTTTCTGTCTCAGATTAATCTCTGGCCCAGCACCCATAGTAAAAATGCCAAGTGCTCCAATCCATTGGTAATTGCTGTCTGTGACACTCAGGCAGGAAACAAAGATGTCATTCACTTGCAATATATTCCAAAAAGTGTGGGAGGGGATGTAGTCCTACAGGTAGTAAAAGGTATTAATACTATACTAACAACCAACATTTACTGAGAGATCATGATTTGTACTTTCCCTGTACTACCTCAATTACATCTTCACAACTGAGGAAAATACTATTATTACCCCGTTTCCACAGATGAGGAAAATGAGAGTAGAGGGATTCATAGACAACCAGATGAAACAGCAGATTGAATGCACACCTCCCACTCTTGCTCCCTTTAAATACATCACACACTTTATTTAAGTGAGATAGGGTAAACAGGAGAGGGGGCAAGATCTTTGCAAACCAGTAAATACACTGAGAATGGCAAATGACTTAGCAGACCCGAGAGCACTGAATCCTAAACTGGTGGTGGGGGAAACAGCAAACCAAATACTTCATAAAGCAGTACCCCTGCAAATACAAATCAAAACCACAATGAGACACCACCTCCCACCTCTCAGAATGGCCAAATATAACACAAGAAACAACAGGTGTTGGCAAGGATGCAAAGAAAGGGGAACCTCTTGTATTATTGGTGGGAATGCAAACTGGTGCAGCCACTCTGGAAAAAAGTATGGAGGTTCCTCAAGAAACTAAAAATAGAACTACACTACCATCCAGAAATTGCACTGTTAGGTATTTACCCAAAGGATACAAAAATACAGATTCTAAGGGTACATGCACCCCAGTGCTTATAGCAATATTATCAACAATAGCCAAACTATGGAAAGAGTCCAAATGTCCATCAACTGATGAATGGATAAAGAGGATGTGGTGTGTGTGTGTGTGTGTGTGTATGTATATGTATATTTATGTGTATCTGTTACACACACACACACACACACACACACACACACACACACACTGGAATATTACTCAGCCATCAAAAAGAATGAAAGCTTGCCATTTGCAATGATGTGTATGGAGCTAGAATGTATTATGCTAAGTGAAATAACTCAATCAGAGAAAGAGAAATACAATGTGATTTCACTTATATGTGAAATTTAAAGAACAAAACAGAGGAACAATGGGAAGAAGGGGGAAAAGAGGAGAGAGGGAAACAAACCACCAGAGACTCTTAACAATAGAGAACAAACTGAGGGTTGATGGAGGGAGGCAGGTGGGAGATGGGCTAGATGGGTATTAAGGAGGGCACTCGTTGTGATGAGCATGGTGTTGTATGTAAGTGATGAATCACTAAACTCTACTCCTGTAACCAATATTGCACTGCATAGTAACTAACTGAAATTTACATTAAAAAAAAAAAAAGCAGAACCCTGCAATGATCAGGAGTAAGAATTTCAGGTTCTTTTGGAAGCAGAGGTGAAAGGGAAAAGCACTAAAAATAAAGAGAATTCGCTGAAACCTTTGTTTGAGAAGCAGTTGGATCCCCATACCTCCTCCTCCATCCCTGCCCCCTCTCTCATCTAGGAAAAAAGATGAGATTTCATACTTGGGGGGGAGGGTTGGTAACAAGGTCCTTGACCTGGGGACCCCATATACAGTGAAGGGCATGAGTTCTGTACTGAAAACAGATTTCTCTCCTTGGTTCCCAGAGCACTGGCAATGGAGCACTCACCCTTCAGGCAGGAGATCATAGGAGTGTCTGCAACCCCATTAGACTCTAACTAGTGCAAGAGAAAAGGCCTAAAGACACTGACACTACAGGTTCTCCAGGAAACAGATCTCTCTACAGGGAAGTCACAGTGACAACCTGGGTTCATGGGCTTAGAGCCACCAATCCACTTGAAACAATATGCAATTATTCACTACAAGATTGGCAAAGCGCAGGATATGTGGAAGTACTCAATACTGGCGAGGATATAGGGAAGCAGACTCCCTCATACACAAGTGGTGAAAATGTAAATTGGCATAACCTCTTTGGAAAGCGATTGGACAGTACATTTCACAGCAATTTAACTGCCAGTGGTTTACCCTTCAGCAATTTCACTAGCAATTTACTTGCAAAAATAAGCCAAGCTATATATACAAAGATGTTCACTGAAGCATTGTTTATCATAAAAACTGAAAGAGGGGCACCTGGGTGGCTCAGTCCATTGGGCGTCCGACTTCGCCTCAGGTCACGATCTCGCGGTTTGTGAGTTCGAGCCCCGTGTCGGGCTCCGTGCTGGCAGCTCGGGGCCTGGAGCCTGCTTTGGATTCTGTCTGTCTGTCTGTCTGTCTGTCTGTCTCTCTCTCTCTCCCCCTCCCCCACTCACGCTCTGTCTCTCTCAAAAATGAATAAACGTTAAAAAAAATTTTTTTAACTGAAAGAAAAAAAACCTTAACCACCAGTAAAAAAAGAAAAATGGTTTAAGACACTCGGTAATATACACAAACACTAAAAAGAATGAAGTAGATCTATATGTATTGATGTGGCATGATTTCCAAGGTACAGTGAAAAGTAAAAACAAATTACATGCAGAAAAGTAAATATAATCTACTACCTTTTCTATTTAGAACACATATATAGGGCACCTGGGTGATTCAGTCAGTTAAGTCTGTCACTCTTGATTTCGACTCAGGTCATGATCTCGTGGTTCATGGGTTCAAGCCCTTCATCAGGCTCCACGCTGACAGTACAGAGCCTGCTTGGGATTCTCCCACTCTCCCTCTCTCTCTCTGCTCTTCCCCCATTCATTCTCTCTCCCTCTCTCTCTCTCAAAATAAATAAACTTTAAAAAATAAAATAAATAAAATTTAATATGTATATATATTGATATTTACACACAGTCACACCTATTTATACAAACATACCTGTGCTTGTAATTGGAAAGAAAATTTTGTGTGCACTTCTGAAAACTTAATAATAGCTACATCTAAAGACAGAAATCGTGGGTCTGGGATGGGAGGAAGATTTGTTTTTTATTGCATCCATGTGATTGATTTTTTTTTACCATGTACATGTATTTTTCCATTTAAAAAGCAAACAAAATATTGAAAGGACATTTTAAAAGTTATTTTAAAGTCATGAACCTTTATCTGAACCCTTAGCTACTATTAGAAATAAAATATTCTAATCTAGAGTCTCTCTTGACAGTGGGACTTACAAAATTAAAACCCAACAAGTCTAAAACTAAGCTCCTGATGTGGCCACCTCACCCACAACTGCTGCCACAATGAAACACATTTCTGTTCCTACATTTCCTAATCTGACCATTCTTCATCCAGCCTCTTGTATCAGAAACCTGGAAGTTGTACAAGACTTTACCTTTCCCCTCGACCCCTATATCCAATCTCCAAATGCAATCAATTCTACCCCCTCGACTGCTCATGAGTCTACACCCAACCAGCCATCCCCTCTGCCTTAATGAACACAAGTTATCATACTTCCCCCAGATTATTCTAGTGTCCTTTTTACTCACTCTGCAGCCAGTATCTCTTGAATCCATATTCCACGCAATTGCCAAGGTGATTTCTCCATAGCCCCAGTTTGATCAGCCTTTCCCCTGCTGAAAATTCATCAGTAGTTCTTTGTCTTCTTATGGCATAATTGCAATCTGGCCCATGCCTGCCTCGTCTACACCCACCCCCCAACTCTACCCCTTCCCCCTCAACACACAAGCCTGCCTCTTCAAATACTTGCACGCTCCTAATTTCACTATGCAGGCCCCATGTTCTTCCTTCTTCCTGAAGTATTTTTGCCCACTTCTGTACCCAATTGCCATTATTCCTCAGTGTTGTTTTGCTTGGTACTTCAACTGTGATTATGAACCCCTCTATATTTATATGAACCTCTTTTATTTTCCTATCTTCAAATCCAGGCACATAAAGAGCTCTCAGTCAATACCTGCTGAATCAATGAAGAAAGCTAAAAAAAAAAAAAAACAAAAAAAACCACAAAAACAAAAACCCAGGTATCATTCTTTTATCTTTAACATGTTTGTTTATTTTTGAGACATTGAGAGAGGGACAGCGCACATGAGCAGGGGAGGGGCAGATAGGGCTGGGGACAGAGGATCCAAAGCGGGCTCTGTGCTGACAGCAGCGAGCCGACTGCAGGGCTTAAACTCACAAACCATGAGACCGTGACCTGAGCTGAAGCAGGACACTTAACTGACTGAGCCTCCCCAGGCACCCCAACCAGGTATCATTCTAATGCAGGTGATGACAACTTCTCTAGCTTCCTATAAGGTCTTTTCTTGAAAACAGTGATTCTTGTCAATGTATCTTTTGATTGTTGTCCACGCCACTTGTTCTTCTAACTCACATATTAAAGATAACTTTAGTGAATAATGTTTTTACACGATGCCTTAACAGTTAAAGCAGCCAAATGACCCACGGAGGGGCATTACCAATGAGATGTGATAAAATCAGTATAAATGGCTCAGGTAAGAAAGGAGTGGCTTTCAACCAATTAAAGCTAATATAAATAAACTATAAAATATTAAAGAACAGTTCACAGTCTACCTGTGGTTGGTCCTTTAAACTTGTAGCAATGTGTATAAGGGAAACACTTCAATTCATTTCACCTGGGAAAGATTCTAAATCATAGTAAATAATGTTTGCTACAACAATGGAACCAGGAAAAGAAAACTCAAACTATATAAAGCCCTTACGTGGAATGTAAAACATTCAAAGCTCAACTCATTTTCCTGTTGCCTAAATGTCCTGTAGTTGCAGAAACATTCTCCATCACCTTGACAGTTTTCTTTTGTATACAAATTTTATTTACCTGAATTATTAATGCTGCTTTGTTTGTGCCCATATCTTAATTTTCCTCTCTTCATTCACCTGTCATGAGTGTTGTGATTCACATTTCAGGAGATGATGAGCAAAATATTTCTTCGGGAAACTGGGTAGTGTCATCGATGTTTTTGTACTGGTAAGAGATTATTCTGTTTTCCCAGTTTAAAAAAAAAACAGCATTTCTCCTTTTTTTTATAAACTGTCAATCACTGAAATTACACATTTAACTGTATCAAATGGATAAAAGATAGACTTTAAAGTGCGGATTTTGTGTCAGAGGAGAAAAAATAGTACACACAGAATCCAGTGAACAAGCAATTCGCAATATAAAATATGTGTCTTCAGGAAAAATTCCTCAGGCCAAGCATAGCAAACAGCAATTAGTAATGTTCATGAGAGTATTATGTTCATCATACAGCTAAAATGTTCATGTTTTTGCTAGTATCACCTGATGTAATACACAACGTTGAGTCTCAAAACCCATTTTATTTAGCCAGAAGTTTTGCTGAAGCAAAAGTTGTAGACAGAAATACTCAAGGACTGAGATGACAGCAAGACAAAGTAGTCAACTGTCATTGAAAAGGAGGGGGGCGATTAACAGTCTTTCACATTTTCTGTTTAAAAATGTGCTTGTAGTTTATTATTTTACAATCAACTAAACTGTAATAACTGAAGAGGAAGAGAAAGTAAATCAGTCTTTTGGCAAGAGTTCCCTGCAACTTTTTAGGAAGAAAAAGGTCTCACCAGCTCCCAATGAAATTACAAAGATTCAGTTGAGATTTTAGAAGACCATATGTACAAACAACCTATGATTTCAAACAGATAAGCTCATTGGGAGGAAAAAAGTTTTGTCTTTGATTTCTTTTAGAATGATAAAATGAAAGGGACAGTAATACATATTTTAAGCCCTGTGAATTCACAATGGGGCTTTAGAATAAAGAGGTAAAAACCTTTGAACTAACAAAGGTCCATCACCATGCACTTTTTTTTTCACACAGGCGACTTGTGAAGGAAATTATGCTAGATGGAGGGACCAGCTGGCTCTTGCCACTATACCTTTAGCAACATAACCCATTTCCAGACTGTATCAATCCAGCCAGAATGGACCATATCATTGACTTCTGTTGGACCTCTCCTTTTATCGCAGAGCTGTTTTTTAGTCCAGTGCCCTGTGAAAGCATTCACTCACTGGCTTACATCTGAGTATCTCTTTGTACTGACCCAAAGCCTGAAGTCTACAGACTGCATTAAGTTGATTAAAGTAGTTCCAGAGACTACCTAGGCTTTTATACTTCCCTTAGATTAAAGAAAGGAAAAAAAAAAAAAGCCTCTTCTTCTGAGGACATTTCAGTTTTGGTTGGGGAGGTAATTTGGATGAGGTGTTGGGTTTTCTGGAATTTTTTTCTAGTTTCCCTTATTTTTCCTGTAATTTCCAAAGAACTGCACAAAAACACAAAGGCCCTTATATCAGAAAAAGACAGGAGGCTTTTATTACAAATGATTTCTAATTACTCCTTTGTTCCAAAGACAGCAGTTACAGCTATTGAAACAAGAAGCCATCACTATGTCTTAATGAAGCATTCCTCTTGGGCCTTGGGAAAAGAGCCCTATGTAAGTATTAGTAAGTTCCCTAAATGTAACTGAATGGAAATGGCTCCTTGGTCAAATTCAAAATCTAAAGGAAAAACTGGAGGCCAAAAAGTCAAATAGTCTGCATGTGAACTAATCACAAGCCCACGAAAGAATCAAGAAAATGAAATGGGACACAGCACTATCTGATGTGTATTCTCTAGCATGCTGGAAAAGGTAAAGCATAGTGGTTAAGAACATGGGGACAAGAGTTGAACCCCTGGGCTAATTTGAATAGCTTCACCAATTATGTGACCTTGCATAAGTTAATGTCAAAAGCTCAGTTTTCTAAACTGTAAAATTGAGGATAATAACAGTATCTACCTTGTTGGGCTATAAAAGAAAAAAGAAAAGACTTTAAGAGAAAAGTTATCTTGAGTATTTAGTGCAATTCTTGGTACATAGTAACACTTTAACAATTTCTATTCCATATGAAATATTTTCTAAAGTTCAATGAGGCAAATTTAGAAGTAACACATAGTATGGTTTAAGACACTAGGCTTAGCTCCAAATGATCTGGATTTTAGTGCTGGCTGTGCCATTTATTTGCTATGTAACTACAAGCCAATTTTGAAGCCTCAATATCTTCATCTGTAAAATTAGGGAATTACACTAGATTATAGATTCATGTATCCAATGCCTTCTCAGCACCATCACTCTATATGTTCAAAATTGAATTACTGCTATTTCCCTGAACTGTGTTCCACTGGGCCAAAAAATAACTTTTATTTCTCTTTCCTAGCCCTACATCTGAATAAACTTTTCCATTTCAGTAAACAGCACTGCCGTTTACCTAGTCCTTCAAGAAAAAAACCTTAAAGTCATCCTTGACACCTCTTTTTTTTCCCTATCCCATACCAAACCCAATAGCAAGTCCTATTGGCACCTACCCACAATACATATCCAGACTACATCATTTGACTACATCATCTCACATCACAGCCGTCTTTCTACTCCAGATCACCATCATCTCTGCCATGGATTACTGCAATAGCCTTCTCCCTGTTGGATTGTACCTTTTACAATCATGAAATATTCTTATCACCAATAGTGTTTTTTACCTTAAAGGTCTACTTTGTCTGATATCAGGAAAGCTGAAACAGCTTTCTTTGGTCAGTGTTTTTAAGCTTATCTTTTTCTAGCCTTTTAACCTTTCTATGTCCTCAAATATTTGCATTCTTTATTCTCTGTAAGCAGCATATAGTTAGGTTTTATATTTTCATCCAGTCTTACAATTTGTCTCTTACATGGAGGCATTACAACTTATACCACAGCAATACAAGAGATTATAAGAGCTACTATGTACAACTTAATGCCAAAAAATTAGACAACCCAAAAGAAATGGAAAAAATCCTAGAAACACACAACTTAGCAAGACTGAATGAAGAATAACTAGAAAATCTGAATAAACCAATTACTAGTAAGGAGACTGAATCAGCAATCAAAAACTCCCAACACAGAAAAACCAGAACAAAAAGGCTTCACCAGTGATTTTTACCAAACATTTGAAAAGTTAACACCAAGCCTTCTTAAATTCTTCCAAAAAATCAAAAAGGAGAGAAACTCATGAACTCATTTTATAAGGCAAGATTCATCCTTATACCAAAATCAGAAAGGATAAAACTAGAAAAGAAAACTACAGGCCAATAACCTTAATAAATACAGATGCAAAAATTCTCAAAAACAAATTCTCAATAAAATGCTAGCAAACTGAATTCAGTAGCACATTAAAAGGATCATTCACCATGACCAAGTACGATTTACACCTGAGATGCAAGGATGGCTCAACATATGGAAATCAGTCAATGTGATACATCCCATTAGTAGAATGAAAAAGAATCATATGATCATCTTAACAGACGCAGAAAAAACACCTGACAAAATTCAACATCCATTCATGATTTAAAAAAAAAAAAAAAACAAAAAAAAAACCTCTTAACAAATTAGACATAGCAGGAACACATCCCAACATAATAAGGATATGTAACAAGCCCATAGCTAACATCATACTAAATAGTGAAAAGATGAAAGCTTTTCCTCTACGATCAAGAACAAGACAAGGGTACCCCCTCTGACCACTCCTATTCAACACAGTACTGGAAATCCTACATAGATTTGCAGACAACATGATTTTATACATAGAAAATCCTAAAGACTCAACCAAAAAACTGTTGGATACAATCAATAAAGTCAGTAAAATTGTAGGATACAGAATAAACATACAAAATCAGTACCATTTCTATACACTAACAAAATTTCTGAAAAAGAAATCAATCTCATTTACAATAGCATCAAAAAAATAAAATACTTAGGAATAAATGTAACTAAGGATGTGAAAGAGCTCTATTCTAAAAATTATAAGACATTGGTAAAAAAAATTGAAGAAGACACAAGTAAATGGAAAAGTATCCGTGTTCATAAATTGGAAGCATTAGTATTATTAAAATGTCACTACTATCAAAAGCCATCCATAGAGTCAATGTAATCCCTATCAAGATTCCAAAGGCATTTTTTTTTTTTTACAGAAGTAGAAAAAACACTCCTAAAATTTGGAAACACAAAATAAACCACAACAAATTGGTACAGCCAGTATGGAAAACAATATGGAGAATCTTCAAAAAATTAGGAATAGAACTACCATAAAATCCAGCAATTCCACTTCTGAGAAACAGAAGGTATCATAACTCCTGATTTCAAGCTATACTATAAAGCTGTAGTACTCAAAACAGTATAGTACTGGCATAAAAACAAATAGGCCAATAGAGCAGAATCAAAAGCCCATAAATAAACCTAAGCATGTATGGCAAACTTGTATTTGCTACCAGAAACACGAATACTCAATGGAGAAAAGACAGTCTCTACAATAAATTGTCACAATGGGATAATTAGATATTCATGTATAAAAGAATAAAAATGGATCCATTTATTACACACAAAAATTAACTCAAGGGGCGCCTGGGTGGCGCAGTCGGTTAAGCGTCCGACTTCAGCCAGGTCACGATCTCGCGGTCCGTGAGTTCGAGCCCCGCGTCGGGCTCTGGGCTGATGGCTCAGAGCCTGGAGCCTGTTTCCGATTCTGTGTCTCCCTCTCTCTCTGCCCCTCCCCCGTTCATGCTCTGTCTCTCTCTGTCCCAAAAATAATTAAACGTTGAAAAAAAAAATTAACTCAAAATAGATTAAATAATTAAATGTAAGATCTGAAACCATGAAATTCCTAAAAGAAAACATAGGAATAAAGATCCTTGACATGAGTCATGGCAGTGATCTTTTTGGATATGACACCTATCTGATGAAAGGTTAACATCTAAAACATAAATAAGTTGTACAACTCAATAGAAAAAAAAAAAACCACAAAAACAAAAACAGAAACAGAAACAAATAACCCAATTAAAAAATGGACAAAGGACCTGAATAGACAGTTCTGCAAAGAAGATACAAGAAAAGCCATTAGGTACATGAAAAGATGATCAACATCACTAGTCCTACAAATTAAGATACACATTAAATACAAATTAAAACCACAATGAGGGGGCGCCTGGGTGGCTCAGTCGGTTAAGCGGCCGACTTCAGCTCAGGTCATGATCTCGCGGTCCGTGAGTTCAAGCCCTGCGTCGGGCTCTGTGCTGACAGCTCAGAGCCTGGAGCCTGTTTCAGATTCTGTGTCTCCCTCTCTCTGACCCTCCCCCGTTCATGCTCTGTCTCTCTCTCTCTCAAAAATGAATAAATGTTAAAAAAAATTTTAAAAAAATAATAAATAAAATAAAATAAAACCACAATGAGATATCACCTCACACCTGTTAGAATGGCCATTATGAAAAAAATAAGAGATAACAAATGAATGGCATGAATGTGGAGAAAAGGTGGATTACTATTGGTGGGATTACAAATTGGTACAGCCAGTATGGAAAACAATATGGAGAATCCTCAAAAAATTAGGAACAGAACCACCGTACAAGCCAGCAATTCCACTTCTGAGAATATATCCAAAGGAAACATTAACTCAAAAAGATACCTGCACCCCTATATTTATAGCAGCATTATTTGCAATAGCCAAGACATGAAAACAATTTAAGTGTCCATCAGTGAATGAATATGGAATATTATTCAACCATAAAAAATGAGGAAAACCTACCATTTGTGACAACATGGATGAAACTTGAAGGCATTTTGCTAAGTGAAATAAATCAGACAAAGACAAATTCTTCAAGATCCAATATGTAGAATCTAAAAACAAACAAACAAAACAAACACAAACCAAGCTCATAGAAAAAGTTATCAGACTTGTGGTTACCAGAGGCAGGGGGTGGGAAGAAGGGGAATTGGAGGAAGATAGCCAAAAGGTACAAACTTCCAGTTATGAGATAAATAAGCACTAGGGATGTAATGCACAACATGATGACTATAGCTAACAGTGATGTATGATATGCAGGAAAGTTGTTAAAAGGGTAAATACTAAGAATTCTTACCACAAGAAGAAAAAATTTCCCCTTTATTCTTTTCCTCTTTCTTTTCTTTTTATTCTATTAATTTGAGAAGATGAATGTCAGCTGAACCTACTGTGGTAAGCATTTCACAATATACATATTGTATATTGTACCATCATATTGTACATCTTCAATTTATACAGTGATGTGTGTCAATTATTTCTCAATAAAACTGGGGGTAGGGTAAAGATGCTATTCCATTGCCTTCTGATTTCCATGGTCTAAGTCAAGAAGTCAGCTGTAAGTCTTGTTGATGTTCCTTTGAAAGTAATCTTTCTCTGGCTTAATTTTTTTTTAAACATTTATCAATGTTTTTGTGTCTTAAATGTTTATTTGTTTATTTTTGAGAGAGAGAGAGAGAGAGAGAGAGAGTAAACAGGAGAGGGGAAGAGGGAGAGAGAGAATCTCAAGCACACTCTGTGCTGTCAGTGCAGAGTTGATGTGGGGCTTGAACTCACGAACCATAAGATCATAACCTGAACCAAAATCAAGAGTCAGATGCTTAACCAACTGAACCACCCAGGCACCCCTTTCTCTGGCCTAATTTAAGACTTTCTCTCATTTTTATTTTTTTTTTTATGTTTTATTTTATATTTATGAGAGAGAGACAGAGGATGAGCAGGAGAGGAAAAGAGAGCAGAGACAGAATCTGAAGCAGGCTCCAGGCTCTGAGCTGTCAGCACATAGCCCGATGTGGGGCTTGAATTCACAGGCAGTGAGATCATGACCTGAGCTAAAGTCAGACGCCCAACTGACTGAGCCACCCAGGCACCCCACTACTCATTAGGTTTTAAGCAGTTTTATATATGAGATTCCAGATACTGTTTTCATTGTATTTATACTACTTAAATCTGTGGATTGATACTTATAATAGTTTTGGAAAACTGGTAGTCATTAACTCTTCACATTAACTCTCCGAATATCACTTATACTCTAATCTCTCCTCATTTCCTTCTGGGACTTCCGTTACGTGTCCTTTTCAGAATGTCCCTTTTGCACTTACCTGTTTTTGTATTATTTTTCTCTCTGTGCTTTTGTGTGGGTATTTTCTATTGGCTTGTTTTCCAATCCCAAAAAAACCATAGAGTCTCCAGAAAACCTTTTCTTATTTCAGCAATAGCAAGGGCAGCTATTGGGAGAATCAATCTTTTCAAGCCAACCCAAGATTGAGCTGGACTAGGGCTGTGATGAAGTTTTGGGAAAACCCAATCTAGTTCTCTCGATCCTGTTCCTAAGGCATGATTTCCCAGGACTTTTAATTATAACCTTGGGACAACTTTGATTTACCAAATCTGAAAGTCTGAGATAGATTCAGTTCTTCTCTTCAGAGGTTTACCACTTAGCTCTTTAGCTTTCTACTCTACACAGCTTCAAATGGGGCAAATGTCTTCAAAGAAAGATGAGATAATGTGTCGGAGATACCTTAAATCTCCCCTTTTGTTATTTTAGCCTCAAAAAAGCCCAAATTTCTGCTGGTTTCTCTGCCTCCCAGGAATGGTCTCTTGCCAAAAGCCAGGTCTGGATTTTAAAACTCTAGATGCACTCAGATTTAGTAAGTATCTCAGATTAAAAAGTACCTGTAGATCAATTCACCACTCTTTCTAGAGAATTCATCCCTTGCCTACTTTCCTTTTAATCCTCCTCCCCTGGAATGCTCTTTGTTTCCTGAGCATCACAAGACTATGAGATATTTCACTCTACTTTTTGGAAGCTTTCAAACTAGCTCCTTAATCTCCTATAAAGCTTCAAAACTCAGCAAATGTCTTATAGGGAAAACTGGCCATGCATCTGACATCTCTCCAGTCTTGAATTTTGTCACTCTAGCTTCACACAACCACTAAAACCTTTATTTTCCCAGAAGTAGGTTCAGCCTGGGACAAATTCTGATCCTTAGGCCATGCCTACAATCATCACCTGCCCTCAGAGGGGGATAATCATCAGCTTCTCTCTCTGAAACTGTAGTCTAACTTGTCCTCCCATATCTCTTGGGCACTTTTTATATCATCAGTTTTAAAATTCACCCAGTTTTTCATAATTGTTTTCAACAGGAACACTGCCTTGCCACAGTCTAAAGCATCATGCTCAAAAGGAGAAATCTACACAAATCTCCTAAAAGTCTTTGCTGCTTCCATTCTGGCCACAGTGTAAGCTATTTGCCACACAGAAACCAGGATGATCCTTTTAAATCATAAATCAGATCATGTGACTCCCACTGCACTTATAATAAAATCCAAACTCCTTATCATGTCTTCAAGGACCTATATGTTCCTGTCCTGATACCTTCCTAACCTCATCTCTTAGCTTTCTTCTCCTTGTTCACTGCACTCTAGCAGAGTGAACAGAACATGACTACTGGATACATATTGTGGGTAACTGCTCCAGGCCTTCTAGTTATTCCTCAAGCACACTTACTGGAAATCCATTCCTGTCCCCATCCCACTCTATCCCATTACATACTCTGTATAAGACCAGGGACATTGTCTACCTTGTTCCATACTTTACTCCCAGCACCTAAAATAGTGTCTGGCCATATTATAGATATTAGATAAATATTTACTTAATAATTGAATGAATAAAATCGAAGCCAGTTCGGCTGAAATGTGGCTGGGGCTCTGAAGCCCTAACAATTACCTCATCTTTACTGATGATGATAACCTAGTTAATTTAGAATTGACCACATATTTTTCATAAAATTTTAATTAAACTCTTAGAGGAATACTGAAACATATACAAAGCAACATGGGGTTCCAAGTATCACAGTTTAGAAATGAAATGGATCACTAAGATTCCTTCCAGTTCTAATAGTCTAGCCAAAAATAACATATTAGGGAGAAAATGACAACTGAATGTCCTAAAAGATCTGTTTCACTGATACTGTTGTTTTTTTTTTTTTCTGGCAAGAAAGATACATGCCCTTAAATGCCATAATAATCAAGAAAAATTATGTCCTTACTTTACAGCTCCAACTTATTTTCTAGTGAAACCTTTTTGATTCAGTGTCAGGTTTTAGAAACCCAACTGAAATTAGTTCTAGGCTTCTTTCTGAACAAAAAGGACACTCTTCTCCAGAATGCATTAGAATCTATAAAATTAGATATGCTTGTGGCAATTTCACACGTGTGGCTTAAGTTTTTGCAGGTTTGCAGTTTGGGTCCTTAAGAGCTTAGGCACAGAGTTATATAAGTTTCATCTGTGGGTAAGAAGGAAAAATAAAATAAAATAAAATGTTCTCACTGACCTATGCTCTACTTTCCCTGCAGATAAAAAGGGACTTCTGTTTATGGAACTTCACAAAAGTAATGACTACATAACGTCCAAAGAACTCTAGTCCCTGGAAAGAAGTGCATTTCATCAAATTAGGTCATTGGTAATCATTCACACAGACCTGGTATTTTCTTCTCACCTCCATGAAAAATATCAGTTTGTTCTTTGTGTGTGTGCGACTTCCCATTATTCCTCAAGACAAGATTTCCCTGAAGTACCAGTTTAGAAGACACAAGGGCTGTTAGGTACACCTTTGGTACCTATCCCTTTTCACTGCAATACATATCTTTCATGATTTTATTGACCAAAGTAGGGCATGATTTGGTTTATTCGCTTAAATAAAATAACATAGAAAGGATGAGTCATTATAAAGATAAAACTTAATCAAGCTAAAACTTAAAATGAGAAATAATTACCTCAGACTATGGAAAAATTATTTGGGGACAACCTAATTCCATAACCAGAAGGTAAATTATGGGTGAGATAATTTAAAAAATTTTGGTGTTTAGTCTTAGCTCATCTTATTAGCATCATCAAATATTATGGTAACACCAATCACAGCCCACAACTAATACTGTATATCTAAAAAAAAAAATCAAGGTAATTTGAGATTTACACAAGTTCTACTGACTTTTTACAATTAACCTTGATGCATTTTTAACTCTCAAGTACTCATGTTATATATAGGTGATTACCTATATATATATATATATATATATATATATATATATATATATATAGCAAAACACCTGAGAATTTTTCATGACTAACACAGTTAGACTTCTCAGAGACAAAGATGATTTCTCTTCAAATTAGCCTTTAGGATTCAGATACTTAAAATGCTTCTTACTTCTGGGATCAAAATTGAAAACACTTTGACTCTAGATTTTTAGGAACATGGTAACCAAATTAATAAAAACTATTACTTCTCACTTCTAAGGGCTAGCCTATAAATCAGAAGTTTCAAATGGTGACCAGGAGAGACCAAATTCAACACACAGATAAGTTTTATTTGATCTACACAGTGATTTTTTTTAATTTGAATTCATTATCAACATTTAAAAGTCAGGAAATTTCACTTTAAAAATCCAGGTATCAAGCTTTTCTTGAGAAAGACCATATAGGCTGGGCTCTGCACAGAGAATCAACCTAAGTAGTAACTGAGGCTGACATGCAACACATACGTATTTGTTGTGTATTTCTGTATCCACAAAATGAAGGAGTGCCTTTATCTAATTTGTAAAAAGGTGCTACACAGTCTGGAATGATACTGACTCCAGGCCTTCATTCCCACATGGCAGCAATTACCTGCTGCCTGACAAAGAATGTAAGTTTGAATTTACTCCGGTCCCCACCACTCCCTATTACCCACCTGCTTCACTATGTTTGGGGATCTGCCTGGTTTCTATACAGACATTTCAGTTTACAACTTTTGGTCATCGTAAAAAGGAAATGATATTTTTGATTTATTCATCTAAATAATGTAAGTTTAGATTCATGTTGCAGAGGTAGGGTGTTCAGCTCCTGATAACAATACAGATACTCAGTAATCAGGCTTTACAATGAGATAGATCTGGATATCTGTCTAACATTGGAAAGTTATAGGAACTTTCATGTATCAATTCCTTTATCTGGGAAATTAGTCTAATATTACCTATTTTGTGAGTTTGCAGAAGACTAAGTGAGATTACATGTAATATAATGCTTAGTGTATATTAAGTACTTTTTTAAAGTGTGATTTCATGTTAAATGCTGCAATGACACCCTCTCTCTGGCCCTGAAGAAAAGGGCCTTGCGAGTTATTTCTGGAATCTTAAATTTCATGAATATTTGTTCAAATTTATTAGACTATAAAGCATAAAGCATGAAGGCAGGGATCATGTCTACCTTTCATTATTTTCTCCCCAACACTGGCACATAGTAAGAACTTTAAACTTGCTAGTAGGGTAAATAAAAAATGAAATGACTTTCCAGGCTGCACTGGGAGTTGGGAAAAGAGCAAACTCCTTCTCACTCCCTAATCCATGGCATACTTTTCCAACATGAATCGGGAGATACAATTAAAATAGTATTCAATGTCAAATGAAAGGCAAATGAAATATGCAGGTGAACAGTGTAAACAAAATTAAACATTTGTCTTGGGTTGATGGAGATTTTCCTGGTCAATTAAACTGTATGATATCATGATACATGAAAGCAAAAACAGGAAGGGTCCAACCACCCCCACCATTTAAGATGCACAAGGAGGCTATTAATAAAAGCATTAACTCAGGTCATGTGATCCAGAAACCCAATGAAAGAGCTACCAACTGTCACTTTTCTTTTTTTTTTTTAATTTTTTTTTCAACGTTTATTTATTTTTGGGACAGAGAGAGACAGAGCATGAATGGGGGAGGGGCAGAGAGAGAGGGAGACACAGAATCGGAAACAGGCTCCAGGCTCTGAGCCATCAGCCCAGAGCCTGACGCGGGGCTCGAACTCACGGACCGCGAGATCGTGACCTGGCTGAAGTCGGACGCTTAACCGACTGCGCCACCCAGGCGCCCCCCAACTGTCACTTTTCAAGTGGCCCCAGGAAGAATAGGGTAACAGATGACTAAAAGATATATTTAAAGATAAGAATTTTGGAGCCTAATGCACTCTTTATAAAAGAATGGGCCAAGGGCAGAGTTCAATGACTTTTGAACACTGTCTCCTCTTTAAAATAAAACAAAAACAACAAGTTGGTGTGCCCAGAAGACTAAGCTACTCAATTGTCCTCTGTGGACAGAAATACACTGAGACTTTGCCAGGGTTTCCTCAATGAAGAAAATAATAATAAAGTAGTTGACACCTTCTAGTTAGCCAGCTTGAATCTAAAATGTAAAGGCAAGTGATATTTGTTTTTTTAACCCTTTCTTTGAAAGCATGCAAACTGGTATGATATACTTTAGTTATCCAGGACCCTCATTTTTATATTAGTGCAACTAGAAAAGGGATGCTACCTCCATGTGTGCAATGTAGCACAAAGGTATGATCACTGAGGCATACAACCAGAATGTGTCAGTTCAGAGGGGAAAAAAATCTCCCATCTCTGGCAAAATATTTTACACTAAAATCTATAGCTATTCCATTGCAAGACTTACTAAGTGATATACCCAGGGGAGAATGTGCTTCATGTTGCAATAATAATAAGGTCTGGTTTGTACAAGGAATGGTTTGATCTACCCTCTTTTTAAAGGATAATGAAATTTTTTAGCTGTTCAAAAACTGGGTAATTTGTGATCATATATTCCCTAATATGGAAGGTTCTAGTGGCTTCACTTTAATCACCTAGGTCTTATGCCGTTGGAAAAAAATATATTAGATGTTGCTTTGATACATAAATGCTTTGTTTTTTAAAAAAGAAAAGAGATTTTTCTATTTCTACTAGTGAAAAGGCTATGAGCAGAGCTGCCATTCGTTGACTCCTGTTATTTGAGTAGGTGCCTGTAAAGGGCCAGGTGGTGTTTATGCAGATGACTGAGCAAGTTACAATGTGTTCTTCCTTTTGGATAAAACATTAGTGTATCAGATGTGACAAATCAGATGTTCATCTTCCGCACTTCTGCATTATTTTACATTGAGAATTAGATGATGTGCTGGCTTAGCTTTTTGCTTTTCTTTTTTTCTTGAGAATGAGTTCATAAATAAAGTTCTCTCTACACCCTGCATAATCACAGTCTCACAGAATAACTAACTGGCTAGGTAATATGATAATTACAGCCATATCTATCTTGCATTGTACAAGAGAAAAAGCACGTGTTCTGGGTAACAAAAAGCACACCACTCATATCCTCTAAGAGCTATTTAATATGTTACCCATCCTTATACTCTCACTGTCAAAGAAAAACATGATCTTCTCATTCTGACATCGTGGGGTGAGCCACCTGAGGAAATTAGCATCGTAGAAATGGATGCTAGCATCCATGTCCACCTAGGAAGTTAGCATCTTCTGAGCACCAACATGCAAGGCTCAAAACCATTCTCCACTTGTACAAAGCAAATGCCTACTTCCAATCCAAAGGGATACCTTTAGTAGGTTACATAGAATTTTTAAATCAGACTTTAAAAGAGCCCCCAAATCATTTTTAAGTGAACTGACAACACTCCCATCTGTAGAGACAGCATTGCCCCCACTTAGTATCACCATGCTTTCAAACCCCTCCAACTCCCCCTGGCTACTCTCCACACTACCATTTTGTCCAAGAAAAGACAGCCAGAGAATCCCCATGAAGACAGATTTCCAAAAAGAACAAATGAAAGCTTGCATTGTTTTGTGTACTCGAAATCTTTATTTTGAGAGCTCCTGTGAAGAATTAGAATAGCACTCAGTGTGGCTAGGGAGAAATTAATAGATTAAGGTAAGTGAATAGCTTAAGAACCCTTAAAGTTTTATTAATGCTCTTAATTCATGCATTCACTCAACAAATATTTATTGAGCTTCTATCATATGCAGTTCAAGATAAGGCCTTTTTAACCAGGGGACAATGACAGAGGAGTTATAAGCATATAAGAAAAACACATATATACTAAAGAAATTTCAGAGGGTAAGTGGCATCACAGAAGAATTTATAGAAAAGATGTTTTTTGCTGAACCCTGGAGGATGGATAGGCTCTAAGACATGAAGAGTAGCTGGAAAGAAAGAAGGATAGGAGGAAGGCCTCATAATTCCACACCTCTAATAACATATGACTACCACGCCACCACTATTAATAATAATTTTATTATTTATGTGTAATAAGTACTATTAGCATTCTCATTTTACAAATAGAAAGGGAAGAGAGATTAACTAACTTGCCCAAAGTCACTACAAGAATGTGGAAAAACGGGGCGCCTGGGTGACTCAGTCAGTTAAGCGTCCAGCTTTGGCTCAAGTCATGATCTCATGGTCTGTGAGTTTGAGCCCTGCGTTGGGTTCTGGGCTGACAGCTCAGAGCCTAGAGCCTGCTTCTGATTCTGTGTCTCCTCTCTCTGCCCCTCCCCCGCTCATACTCTGTCTCTCTCTCTCTCAAAAATAAACATTAAAAAATTAAAAAAAAAAAAAAAAGAATGTGTAAGAACTGAATTCTAAGCAAAACAGTCTGGACTCCAGAGCCCATGCTTATGACTATGCTCTATTACCACAGAATGAGCCACGCTGTGGACCTTCCTGAGGCTCACATGGCTGTTGGCAGAAGTCAATTCCTTGTATTGCAGGACTGAGGTCCACCTTTCTTGCTGGCTGTCAGCTGGGGGCCAGACTTAGCTCCCAGAGACCCTGCAGCTCCTTGCCATGGGGCCCCCTCACAATATAATAGCTTACTTCTCTCCAGCCCAGGAGAATCTCTCTCCAGAGTGCTAAAACAGAGTCCATTATAATCAAGGAAGTGATTATTCCATCACCTCTGCCATATAATGCAACCGAATTAAGGAAGTGACTTTCTCATCATAAAAACAGACCCCATTCATGCTCAAGAGAAGGAGATTATTTATGCAAAGCATGTATACCAGGGAATCTTGAGGGCCATCTTAGAATTCTATCTGCTGCAGTGTGTTCCCAGAAGCACATCCTGGGACAAGGATTGATATGAAAGTTATTTATGAAGAAGCTTTCCAAGAAAAAACAGCAAAGGAATGGGGAAGTGGGCAAAAATGTTAAGGGAGCCGAACAGGATGCCATTACTCAGCAAAGTCTCATGAGGGATAACCTTAACTCAATTCCACCAGTGGGTTGCACCGTTTAGGTTACAACTAAGGGCTGTCCAGATCCAGAGTGAGGGACCTGGAGTATTATAACCCCGTCCCAACTGGCCATTGGTTTGGGGGCTATCTGCCAAGGATGTAAATTCCTAGACTTTTTGGGCATTTGCAGGCAAACTATACACTCACAGCCTAAAAGCAGCTTTCTGGCAAAACAATGCAGGTGCTGGCTGTCAGGAGTGAAAGCCTCTGGGGGTCAACATGAACAAAATGGCAAAGGGATCTGAAGAAATAGTAGGGGAATGTTAAAATCATCTGTTACATGAACTTTTGATAAACAACTTTTAAGTATCAAAATTACATCATTGTGTTGTAAAAGAAATTACACGAATGTAATAAATTGTTTAATGAAATTGTGTAGACTTCTGGTTTTGTCAAAATAATAAGCTAAGTTAATATGGATACCCCCCCACATACATACAATATAATACAGAAATGCAGAATAAATCTGAAAAGCTGCAAATGATTCTTTAAACCTCTGTATGAAGCCTTGAACACACTCTCAACCTGAACATGCACAAAATCTACCAGAATCAGCACAGCAAAGGCTTTGAGGACTGAACCTCTGTAGACCACCAAGGAAGGTGCACAAACTGTGAAAACCAGAATAGCGCTGCAGAGTCTTTGAAAACTAAACTGACATCTAAGCCCACAGAAACCAAGTCAGGACTTGAAATATAAGTCTCATGGTGTTAACTGCTTGCTTTTTATAAAAAAAATTTTTTTTCAACGTTTTTTATTTATTTTTGGGACAGAGAGAGACAGAGCATGAACGGGGGAAGGGCAGAGAGAGAGGGAGACACAGAATCGGAAACAGGCTCCAGGCTCCGAGCCATCAGCCCAGAGCCTGACGTGGGGCTCGAACTCACGGACCGCGAGATCGTGACCTGGCTGAAGTCGGACGCTTAACCGACTGTGCCACCCAGGCGCCCCTAACTGCTTGCTTTTTAAAAAAAGAGAAGCAGCAGCAGCCGACCCCATTCTCCAGATTTTAACTGAGCCCCGAATCTCAAAACACAGTATTCAAAATGGCCAACATACAGTTCAAAATTATTCAACATGCAAAGAACTAGGAAAATCTAAACAACTGAAAGAAAGAGGCAATCAACACACACCAACACTAAGATGACCACAAATATTGGAATTATCAAACAAAAAAAAGCTATGGCAGTTATTATAGCCAGGCCACATGGAGTAAGGGCAAACAACTACCTAGAAACAAATGGAATTTAGGCATTTTCAGGAAAGAAATAGAAGCTACACAGTAAGTACTAAGTGAAAATTCTAAAACTGAAAAATACCATAACAGATTTTTTTTTAACTCAATAGACAGATCTCAGTAGTAGTACAGAGATAAGAGAGCCAGTAAACTTGAAGACAGATCAGTAGAAATTATCCAATCAGAATAACAAGGGGCGAAGGTTCAATAAGAAACAAAGCTTCATATTGGAACAATATCACAAGGTCTACTACTCATCCTCCTGGAGTCCCAGAAGGAGGGAAAAGAAAATGGTACCGACAAGTATATAAATAATGGCTGAAGATGCCCCAAATTTGGTGAAAGACATACATTTACAGATCCAAGAATCTCAGTAAACCAAAGAGGATACATTTAAAGAAAACCATGCCAAGACATACAATTAAAATACTAAAAGCTTTACCCAATTCTGCTTTCCTCACCCTTCACAGGTATGTCTCCTGAAAACACCCCACCACAAACCTCCACATATAAATACCAGAGTCTCAGAGCCTGCTTTCTGGGGAATCCCACCTGTGATATAGCAAAATTAAGTCTACCTCTAGAGAGGCAGAGGAGAGGATGGAATTTGAGACATGAATAGGAGAAAGTTTACAAGCTTAACCTGGGTATCTATTATATTATTTTACTTTTTGTATGTTTGAAATAGTTTACAATTTCGAAAAACATATGTATGTCTCCAGCAGACATTGTGATACATATCACAGTAATTTAAGCCAATTATTTCTGCCAGTCACATAGTAACTTCTAGAAAATCCACAGTATGCAATGTAGTTAATAATCTGGACCAAGGGTGGGGCAAAACCTTTAAATATTGAGATGTCAAGTGAAATTGTCTACATGTACTTAGCTAATTTTTTCTGAAAGTCGCTTGTAAAAAATATTTTTAAAGTCTAGAGAGAAAAATAACTCTGCAATAAAAACAAATATTCTATTCTTACAAGACCAAAATGATAGACTTTTCTAACAGAATTTCCTTTCATTAGGTTTTTTTTTAATATATGAAATTTATTGTCAAATTGGTTTCCATACAACACCCAGTGCTCATCCCAAAAGGTGCCCTCCTCAATACCCATCACCCACCCTCCCCTCCCTCCCCCTTTCATTAGGTTTTTAATAGCAATTTGAAAGAAAGACAGTATCAAAAAGAGGTTTAGGCTGCCACTGACATCTCGGGTCCTGGCAATGTACACCCCTTGGGCCACACCAGTAGGCCAGCCTGTCCAGCCTTTACCATGCTGGTCAAAAAAGGCACCAAGTGCATCAAATACCTGATTTTTGGATTTAACTTCATTTTTCTGGCTTGCCAGGATTGTATTCCTTGCCATTGGACTTAGCTCTGAATCGACTTTGAGGCCAAGAGCATCTTGGAGCTGGAAATAATCATTCCAGCTTCTACACTGGAGTATATATTCTGATTGCAGCTGGTGCCCTCAGGATGCTGGTGCGGTTTCTCGGCTGCTAGGCTGCTGTGCAGGAGCCCCAGTGCATGCTGGGATTATTCTCTGGCTTCCTCTTGGTGACATTTGCCATTGAAATAGCTGCAGCCAGCTGGGATATTCCCACAAAGATGAAGTGATTAAGTCCAGGAGTTTTACAAGGATACCTACACCAAGCTAAAAACCAAGGACAAGCCCCAGCGGGATGCTAAAAGCCATCCACTCTGCATTGGACTACTGTGGTTTGGCTGGAGGAGTGGAACAATTTATCTCCGACATCTGCCCCCAAAAGGATTTACTCTCAAACATCCCAATGAAGCACTGCTCTGAGGCCATCAAAGAGGTCTTTGACAACAAATCCCACATCATCAGTGCATGGGCTTTGGGATTGCTGTGGTGATAATATCTGGAAGTCTTCAGTATGACCCTGTGCTGTGCTATCCACAGGAGCTGAGAGAGAATCTACAGTCAGATTGTGCCCCTGAAAAGCAAAGTTTACCCCTGGAGGTGGGTGATTATTTCCTTGGGTGTTTTTTTCCCCCGGGAGTCGGGGGGGGGGGGGGATGCACTAACTTTAGTATTAATTCTGCATTTCTAAACCAAAAAAAAATTATCCTATGTTTGTCTTTTTGATGCTTTGTTCAATACTGGTATTCACAGTAGCTTTGGTTTGTATTTTTTGGTTATTTGGTTTTGCTTATGTTAAGCAGAAATCCTGAAATGAAAGGTATCATATTTGCTATACTGTAGACAAAAGATATTGTACACAGAGAATTTTTTTACTTTAAATAGATTTTAAAATGTCTATCACATTTAATCAAGTTGTAACTTATGTTGAAGAAAATTTCATACATAATAAAAGATTATATGACAATTAAAAAGTTTATATTGCACTCTTCTTATATTATTTCATGTTATCAATAAAATGTCTTTAGTTATGAATCCTCACGTTCCATGGCCACAACATGAAAATGAGCCATAATGTCACCCTTTCACTACTTTACATATTAGTCCTTGGAACTGTTCAAATAATCAAAAAACTGGTAGGGAAAACTGCTATCTTGAAACTTTACGGGAGTGAAAAAGCTGTTGGCCCTATGAATCATCAGGCGATAAATTCACCTTCTGCCTCCTCACCCTACTCACAGATTCCAAAACTAGCTGAGGACATTGGAAAGAGCCTGCTTAGTAAGAAATCTTTCTCTCTTTCTAATGTGTGCACATGCATGCACACGAGCACACACACACATACACACATGTGGCTTCAAGTTCATAAGCCTGCCAGCAGAGTGGGTGTGGAGAAGGGAAAGGATCTCTAAAAGCCATATATATATGTTCCAAAAAAAAAAAAAAACCCAAAAAACAAAACTGCCCACAAGGACTGAACTTCCAGGAGTACAGATATATGAAGGACAAGGTAAGCAAAATTCTGTGTTTGCAGAATAGATTAAACATCAAAAAGAAAAGAAGAGACCAAAAAGATATTCTCCTTAGAGTAAAATCTTTTGTTTAGTTATTTTTAATGCTTTCCCACAGAGAATAGAATATGAAACCAGGGAGTCCAATCTTATCTCAGAGAGAGAGCATTAAAGGGCATAAGAAAGAGGACTCAAGAGTTATTCAATGGACGAAAGATTGAAGAGCTTTGGTGGTATTTTTTTCCAGAGGACGACTTACACTACAGGAGCCTGAGGGAAAGAGTAAGAAGTCTTGGATAAAGGCTAAGACTGGTAAGAAAGTCTTGAACTAAAAAAGAGGAATGGCCTTGTGGTAGTCAGCCAGAGGCAGTTTCAAGGGTTGCCATCTGCTTCTTGGTACTAGAGCTCTATCAGTGCTTGTTTCTAATCCTATGTCGGAAAAACAAGGCAATGTCACCAGATGAGATTCAGACTATCCAAGGAAACCAGACATCGTAGGTCTGTCAGCACTGGGTAAGTGACCACAATGTAAAGCATACTCTATCCAGATCTGCATGTCTTTATTAAGAAAACAAATTCCAGGGGGCGCCTGGGTGGCGCAGTCGGTTGAGCGTCCGACTTCAGCCAGGTCACGATCTCGCGGTCCGTGAGTTCGAGCCCCGTGTCGGGCTCTGGGCTGACGGCTCAGAGCCTGGAGCCTGTTTCCGATTCTCTGTCTCCCTCTCTCTCTGACCCTCCCCCGTTCATGCTCTGTCTCTCCCTGTCCCAAAAATAAATAAACGTTGAAAAAAAAATTTAAAAAAAAAGAAAACAAATTCCAAGTCTCTTGATTTCAAGGACTTTCTTACCCTATACAGGAGAAAAGACATCCATGTGGGGTAACAGATGATTTTTAAAAACCATAAGCTGATGTCTCCCATTAACTACTGCTGTGTAACATGTAAGAGTTAAGTACTTGAGGGAAGTAGAAGAAAGCAAGGATGGAAGAGATTCAGATGATGACCAGAATCAGAAAAAAGAACAATGGGAAACTATTTCCCGGAGGAGGGAAGTTTCACACATTTCTTATAAGTAATAGGTGTCATGGTTCCACAGAGAAGAGGAAGAGGAAGATAAAACAGACAAAAAATATTGTCACCTTCTAGAGTTCCAAGGCAGAAATGAGAAGAGTGTGCTTGAGGTTTTCCTGAAGCATTTACTAAGATGTATTCAAAACAAAACAAAACAAAATGCAATCAAAATGGGAAGCAGTTAGAGATTTAGCACAGATAGTTTTCCTTTGGCGAATGAATAAGAGACCTGAAAAGGGGCATGATTACAGCTTCACGGGGAATTGCAGAGAATGGGTTAAAACTGTCAAGAACTATGAAGAGTCTGAGATTTTAATCTACTTGCAAGCCTACAAGTGAGCCTGCAGAAGTCATGAGCTCCTGCATCAGAGACAAAGGTCCTACTTTTTCATGGCACAACCAGCCACCTGCACATCAGTTTTGTTTTGGTTACCCCTACTCCCCAAATGCCACAGGGGTGATACAGAAGGGCTGGTGGATCCTGCACATACAGTAGGTTTGCATCACAGCTGAGGAATACTGAACTGAGGAAACCCAAATCTTCTATAATGAGCAGCAAGCAAGTCTGTCTGATCTTTGCTCCAATAGAAGGTATCATTTTATTATACTGGACAGTAAGCAAACCTGCATACTTGAAAAGATCATCCAGAACAAAAAGGCAGTTGGTCTTTCTGCTCACAAGATATTAAAAAATGCAAGAGACCTATAGAGAGTGGTCGCTGTACAAGTAGAGGATGGGAAGACCCTCAAAATGCATGCATAGGAAGTCAAGATGTCAGAGATGAAGGAATATAACAGAGCAGGAAATATAATAAGTGAGGAGAAAAGAATACAGCTTCTTTGCAGAAGAATCAGCAAAAATGTATTATGATCTAAAGGTCTGAATCTTTGGAACGGGTGTTGAAAGGAAAGAAGTAGGAAAGAAAGGATCCAACAAAACTACTCTGTATTGGTTAACTATTGCTACATAGTAAATTACCTCAAAACATAATGACTCACAATAATAAACACCTATTATCTCACACAGTTTCATGGGTCAGGAATCTGGGGGCAGCTTAGCTGGCTGGTTCTGGTTCAGAGTCAGTCATGAGGTTGCAGTCTAGAGGTTGGCTAAGGCTAGAGTCACCTGAAGGCTTCACTGGGGCTGGCCGATCTGTTTCCACACTGATGATTCATTCACATGCCTGGCAAGTTAGCACTGGCTGTGGTCAAGAAGCCTCAGTGCCTACCCCTCCCCAAGGAGCACATCATAACATGCAAGCCAGCTTCCCCAAGAGTGAGTGATCCAAGAGAAATCAAGAAAGAAGTCACAATGCTTTTTATGATTTAGTCTCAGAAGACACTAATATTCTGATATTCTAGTCATTAGAAGCAAGTCACTAAGTCCAACTCACACTCAAGAGGAAGAGAATTGAGCTCACATCTTAAAGAGTACAGTAACAAAGACTTTATGGATACATGTTAAAACCACCACACACTCCAAGTGTATGTACTTGACACAATGAAGGAGCATATTATTAGTAAGCAATATATGATGTCGCCACTAGTAAGACTGTAGTTGAAGCAGACAGGTCCCAGAGTAGGGTGTGGGTAGGTGGGCTGCTTTTGGTGTGTTTAAGATAATATTCTAGAGAGGCAAAATTTCTAATTTGTTTCTTGGTTACAGTGTATATTTTCTCAGGGCGCCTAGGTGGCTCAGTCGGTTAAGCATCTGACCGGTTCAGGCCATGATCTTGTGGTTTGTGGGTTTAAGCCCCGCATTGGGCTCTGTGCTGACAGCTCAGAGTCTGGAGACTGCTTCAGATTCTGGGTCTCCCTCCCCTTCCCCCCATTCAAAAATAAGTATTAAAAATTAATGTATATTTTCTCTTTCTTATCTCTTTTCCCTATCACTAGTACATAGTTCTTTGTACATAGATAATCGCAGATTTTTTTTTGTTTTATTTTGATTCAGCTATAATGCAAGTTGATGTTCCCATAGCAATTTTTAAAAAGCAAGCACTGCTGTCCAGGCAGAGGGGAAAAATTGATCCAGATGCTGAGGAGAAAATTGTGTTGATCTCTAACAGAAATTTATTATACTGAGGTTACAATCCATTCCTTTCAGAGTCACAGGGTTCTTGTGGTCAGGTTGAAGAGCCAAAACCCTCTAATCTATGGCAGAACTCAATTTCCTCCATGGATTTATCACTTCCTAATGTTTTGGCTTATTGCTTAATAGTGCCCTGATGATGAGATCTGTATGTATGCAGACAACTCTGTCAGTGCATCAGTGAGACTATAGTCAAGAACACCAGGTGGAATCCTATGACAATATCCCGGATATGAAATAATAAAGGCCTGAATGCAGGCAGTCATATTGAAAATAAAATAGAAGGGTAGGTTTCGAGAGAGTCCTGAGAGAGGATACTCAGAGCTTGGCAACCACTTTGAAGTAGGAGATGAGGGAAAGGAAAAGTAGAGGAAAACTCAGATATGTCTGGTTAGTCCTGGATGGCCCAGGGCTTTGGCAGTTTTAGCCGTGAAAGTGTTGTGTCCTGGGAAACCCCTCAGTCCCAGGCACAGGTACATTTGAATGCCCTGTGATAGGAATACCATTAACTTAAATACACAATACAGGAGAAGGAATGCTTTTGCCGTGGAAAATAAATTCTGTATGGACACAGTGAATTTAAGACAACTGCAGAGGACACAAGAAAAAAAAAAACAGAAATGCCTTTTTAGAGCCCAGTGAGAGGCTGGAGCTGGACATGGACAACTGTCAGGCATTCCATTAGAACTGATGTCAGTTCTCAGGGGATGAGAATCTCCTAGGGAGGCTTCTATAGTAAAAGGAAAAGGAGGGTGAGAAGAGGACCCAGGTTTGGGGCAGGGAAAGTGAAGGATGTGCATGTTCGTGGAGAAAGAGAACTCATCAAAGAAACTGAGAGGAAAGTGGGGAAAATAAGAGATGGTGATGGTCACAGAAACCAAGGAAAGAGGGAATTTTTTTACAAGATCCAAATGAAGGGCAAAAATGTCAAATGGTGTAGAGAAGAATCCACTGGGTCCTGGAAATTGGGTCTATTTCCTGTGGTGATGGGAAGGGACGCAGACATTAGAGAGCAGTGCTAAGACTGTAAGGATCGCACCTGGGACCGGATAGCTCAGGGCGTCACATCCAACAAATACGTGCCCATTGGAGCCCCTGAGAACTGAGAGAGCAAAACCATGCACCATCACTTCCCACTCACTCTCTATTCCCAGGACCTGAGAAAACACTCAACCTTTACTGACAGCTTTATTTTAAAAACAACTCATATTTCTTGAAAACCTAGTATGTATCAGGCACTTGATATGCCTTATCTCATTTAATCCTACAGCAACTCAATCAGGAACTTATGAATATACATTATTTTGCTCCTCTTCAAGTTCTCTCCATTAAAAAATATATATATATGTAATGGCAAAAACTGAATACTTTTCTACAATGCGCCCTGTTCCAAGAACATCCCCCTAGTCTTTGAGATTGTTCAGTATCTCTGAATCCTGAGTCTCCATTGTCTGCTTTGATTCCCAAGAATTAAATGAAATTGTTTTTCTTAAAAAAATTGTTCAAGGGCGCCTGGGTAGCTCAGTCAGTTAAGCATTCGACTCTTGATTTTGACTCAGGTCATGATCTCATGGTTCATGAGATCAAGACCCACGTCAGGCTCTGTGATTCTCTCTCTTCCTCCCTCTCTCTCAAAATAAACAAACATTTTTTAAAAATAAAAATAATTTTTAAGATACCTTTGAATTCTCTTATAATTTTCTGAGGCAAATAACCCCACCCACTTTATGCTAGCTACCAGGTTAAGAAAGGCTACACCTCCATTTTTTCTAGAAGCATACTTAAACTCAATATGGGCATTCAAATACCCATAGCTCTGCAATATCATACTCACAACCTCTGCAATTAAATGGTTTGCTAATTGTTTTTGTTGGTAACTTCCATTTACCTACTAAATTATCAACTTCTGGATGTCTGAAACCAAACATCATATTCTTCTCATTCCCTGCAATACCTTATAAATTATTGGGCACCACAGGCATTTATTAATATTTGATGGTTGAGTAGTAATACTCAAATGCAAAATAGTGACCAGAACACGCATGCACCCTCTCTGTGATAGTCTTCCTGATGTTTCTGGGCTGGGACACCAATATTTAACCATGTTAGTTTGAGCTCTTCTCACCAAATCAGTTCATTAGTCATAGAATTAATTTATACACTGGGGTGCCTGGGTGGCTCAGTCTGTTGAGCATCCGACTTCAGCTCAGGTCATGATCTCGCGGTTCATGAGTTCGAGCACTGAGTCAGGCTCTGTGCTGACAGCTCAGAGCCTGGAGCCTGCTTCAGATTCTGTGTCTCCCTCTCTCTCTGCCCGTCCCCTGCTCACGCTCTGTCTCTCTCCCAAAAATAAATAAACATTAAAAAAAATTTCTTAACAAGAATTAAGTTATACACTGGTGGAAAATGGAAGCACACATAAACAAAAATGTACCATACGTGGTAATGGTCATAAAAGATAAAATGAATAAATACCTATAATATGAACTGGTATCATCTCAAAAACTTTACTGTTAAAGATTAATATAAACTTTATTTATGTTTACAGTTATAAAAGCTTCTGTATACATTTTCCCTAGGATACTGGTCATAGAAATAATACCATATTCCCAAGTCAAGAAAAACTAAAACTCTCAAAGCTAGAACATATATAAGCAACTAATGAAACAGACTCCATTTTTCCCTCTCTGTATTACTGAAATTGAAAAAACTCCAGAGTTATCAATTCTTCTGTAAGACATGCAGGTCTAGGCTTGTATAACTACAATTTCTGCTAACTGGCCACAGGCTAGTATTTTCACACCTTTTTTGTACTAAATGGTTAGAACTGATCACTCCACCGGAAGCTGTCACTGAGACATCTTCATTTAAAAATCTTAATATATGCAGCAATAAGATTGAATTTTTACAATTTTTCCTGTTTTTTCGCATTTCAGTAAACTCTTACAAGTATGCTGTCCATTTTTTCCTTTTGTACAATTATGCACACATAAATACCTATTAAAATGACTGAATAAAATTTTATTCAATTTGTCACATAGAATCAGTACGTTTCTCGTCTGGACAATTCTTTGGATAATCAATCACCCGATTTTTTTTGTTAAGTGCTTCAGCTTGTTCACCTAACTTGGTAAAAAACCAGTTTGCTAAAAATAAAAGAGAAAGAAAAAAAGAAAAAACAAGTAAGGGAAGGGGGGGGAGGTGGGGGGGAGGAGGGCGGGGGAGGGAGGGAGTAAAACACCAAGCTTTGCTAATAAATAGTTCTCAGAAATATCAGCTCCCAATTTACTACTTGTACACAATGGGCCAGTTGGAACTTGCATGGTGATCCAATTTGCCACAGCTCTTGTTTTTAGTCTTTGTGGAGAAGCTGTGTGAGCACAGTGGGGGCCGCTCCCCCGCATCCCCTGAGTCAATCAGTGGGCTTTTGTTTCCTGCTGGTCAAAAATATCAGGTGGCTTTGAGAGTCTAATTATCAATGAAAAATTAAATTCAATACAGAAATGTAGCCACAATACCCCTCTCCTCACCCTTCCTGCGCCCTCCCCACCCCAGGCATGTGATGGAGTATCACGTTATTCCTTAGGATTCCAAAAAGACAGCAAGGAAAAGAGGCTCCAGCCTGGGGAAGCAAGCAGAAGAGTAAGTGATTTATTTTAGCTTTCTCCTTTTTTGGTGGAGGACGGTTCTAATTACCATGGACATTCTGGAAATGAGAAGTGGGAGGGAGTTTCCTCTTAGAATTGCTAGGCCACATGTATCTCAACATTGCTTCATAAAATTTTCTGGCCACAGTTTCCAGCAGAAATTGAATAAACAGAAATTAAAGAATATATACGTTATTTCAGATAACTCTAATTTACTTGATAATCCAAGTATGCTCTTTCCTGATGCAGGGAAGGAGTTTACTGTTTATTAAAGTATATTCTTACCTCTTCTAAATTATCAACTTCTGAATTTCAGAATATTTTCTGAATTTCTGAATATCAACAACCTCTTCTGAATTTATTCCACTCAGTTTGGGAAACACAAAGTTGAAAAAAGCAAGCCTGTAACACTTTTAATTCAGGCTTCAAAGGTCAACATAGATACAGGTTCCTCACTTCATATTCTAAGTTAGCATAGAATTTGAGCCCACCAAATCCAAGTATGGTACAGCTTTAGTTTTGTGCAGATATATTTTCTTTTAATCCTCTCATCTTAAAAAAAAAAAAAAGTACTTTATTGATAGGTGATCAGTTAAGGTTATAGTTAAAATCCTACTCAAAATATACACTCTGACCAATCTTTCCTTTAAGATACTCCCCTGCCAAAATGAAACATTAAAGTTAAAGCCATTTGAAACAACCCTTTTCAAGGTGCTAAAATATTTCAATTGTAATGTCATCGTACATTATTTTCAAATCCCACAATAAGTATTATGGTTGATTCACAAATACCATTGAAGTGTGAAGTGTTGTTCCATATGAGGAACTATTAAGAGATGGTATCAATCTTGGGTTAAATATCTCTGGAGATTATTTAATAAGACAACACACCTTTCTCTATGAGCCCAAAAAGTATAAAAAGCCTTGAATATATCATTAGGTAAGTTTGGACTAGAAATTGCCACAGTGCTCCAAACTGCTTAAGATACCAGTTATATAATTGTCTGAATCTGTTTTCAGGATCACCAAGGCCCAATAACCAAATTACAGTTAAATCTGTCCAAGGACATTGTGGGAACTTGATCGTAAATATAATCATTGAAGAAACAAGAGGGGAATACTATTAAATCCATTACTATAACACGTGGATGTATACATTTTAATTTTTCATGTTTTAAATAAAACTTCCCATTTTTGCAAATATAAGTACTCAAAACAGAAAAGATAAATCCTTTTTGGTCTTTTAAGACTCTAACACTACTTGGAATAGGGAGACATTTTCTATATACTGAGGAATGTGTTATTGCTATTCATTTGAAACTTATTTTAAATGATCATATATAACTGAAGAATAGTCTATCTGTGAACATGGCATTATTAATACAGCAGAACAGTTGTTTGGTGTTCTTTAGCTTTTATACATTTATCTGAGTTTTGCTATTTTATCTTAATACCTAAGACACAACATATATGCACATAGCAGTGTACCACATCAGAAACACGAACATGGACAAGGGTCATTCTTTACAAATGAACACAAGGTAAAATTCTAACCATTAAAAACAATCAACACTCAGATATAATATAAGCAGAAGATTATTTTTTCAATCTGCTTCAAACCTATAACAACCAAAGACATCTCAAAGATTGTTGAGGCACCTGGGTGACTCAGTCAGCTAAGCAGCTGACTTCGGCTCAGGTCATGATCTCATGGTTTGTGAGTTGGAGCCCTGCATCGGGCTCTCTGCTGTCAGCACAGAGCCTACTTCGGATCCTCTATCCCCCTCTCTGTGTCCCTCCCCTGCTTGCCCTCTCTTTCTCTCTTTTTCTCTAAAATCAGTAAACATTTCTTTTAATCTTAAAAAAAAAAAAAGATTGTGTTTCTGTCTTGATACATCTTTGTTGAACTTGGCTTAACTAAATGGGTACAAATAACCTTTTCTCATGTCATTCATTCTCTCAGACTCTACTGAATAAAATCAACTTTATCATTAAACTTTCTTGGCTGCATAGAATATTATCCTTTTCCTTTTAATGGATTCTTCATTGACTTCCTGGAGTTTTTTCTTTAAGTAAAAATACGATTTTACTTAAAACTGAAAAGTATTATAATATTACATATCTATTAGTATAAATGGCATGCATTACATTAAGACAAAACTTCACCAACATAAATGAGGATCTCTCTTTTTTCTTTTTTTAATGTTTATTTATTTTTGAAGGAGAGAGAGACCGAGTGTGAGCGGGGGAGCAGGCAGAGAGAGAGAGAGAGATACAGAATCTGAAGCAGGCTCCAGGCTATGAGCTGTCAGCACAGAGCCCGATGCGGGGCTCGAACCCACAAACTGCGAGATCATGACCTGAGCCGAAGTCAGACGCTCAACCAACTGAGCCACACAGGCGCCCCAGTGAGGATCTCTTTAAGTGAGATATAAGGTAGGGGTAAGCACTTTATGCAAATTCATCTCAGGTTTTCTAGTCTTCCTGACACCCAGAATCTTCTAAAAAAAAAAGAAGCTGCATAGGCTATTTAAAGTTGCATCATGCGTCTTAAATGATAAATTATTAAAGGACTTAATGGACAATGCATTAGAAAGAAAACAGGGAAATTACAGAATAATTTAATGTTGCAAAGAAACAGAACAACTTGCAGGACATTAAACACTCTATTTTGACGTGGAATGCCTGAAGCTAAAGCAATTAAAGCCGCAAAATACTGCTGGCTGACATGATGTGTCTGTAAATTTGTCATTCATTGGCAAAGGTTTGTACCAATCACTAGGAATGTTCACAGTAAAATGATCCATGTATCATAAAATGCTTTCAGTGAAGTCCTCTAAAAATGTAGTCTTGTCTCATTTCAGGTATCTGATCCTTTATGCACTGTAAATTTTTGGTTTAATGAAAGAATATTCTATGGAAATGACCTTACGATTGAGGATTAGTTCCTGACATACTACTTACATCTATGTTTATTTCATAAAGGAGAGAGGTCGTTTTTGACACAACCCACAGCAGGAAAAGAAAATACAAGCTGGAACTTGACATTATATTGAATTTGGTTATGTTTTTCCCTCTATCTCCCAAAGAAGGCCTATATCAAACTCTAGAAACAGCGTCAAGCAGGGCCATACTGAATTCTAGCCAGTGACCTGATTTATCCCAGCTTAGAAATAGTGGTATTCTCCCACAGGAGGTAGGAGACAAAACACACAGTAATCCCTGAAAGGTACTGTTGCTATGGAAGAGAAGGGGATGCCTGCTGAGACTGAAAGTCACAGAGTATCTGGGCAGTTGAGAAAATGTAGGCCCATCCTCGACTGCCAAAGCCTGAAGACTCTCTTTGCCAAGACTCCCTGGTCATTTGGCATCGCAGAGAAACACTGGACAGAACCCCAGCAGAAGATATAAGGAGACCAGACACAGTTTCATATTCATCTATCAGTGCTCTCCAATTATCCTTTCAAATTAGATGAACCAGTAATAAACTAGGAGCTAAGACAGCGTTTTAATAAATACCAAAAATTACTTCATGATAAAATACAGTCAAAATAGTTGGTGAATGCCAAGTCTTACATTTCTTAGACATTTCACCAATAAATTTTATTTAATTTTCCCAAAGTCTATGAATGGGAGACATCTTCCTCTTTCTCGCTCCATATATACATATACATGCATATATATAAAATTTTATATATTCATACCATATACTTATATTGCATACATACACATACATAAATGTATTGTATATATATATATATATAATATTTTTTAGAAAGAAGCTAGCTCATAAGATTTCACAGCTCCAATTTCTCTTTCTAAAATCTTATATTCGAGCCTTTCTTTGCTGCTATAGAAAAGAAATAGGGGATTAATATGTTTTGGAGAAAAATACTCATAAACCACAGGCTCCATTTCATAAATAAGAAACTGTACAGGAGATTCTGATCTCCCAAACATTTAATATTTTACGCATTAACATTGTGTTGGAAATCTCAACCACACTTCAATATTATGCCTAAATTAAACAAATTAGAAATTTGAATTTATATATGCAGATACTAAAAAGAAAAAAAGAATCCTGATTCTAGAGTTTAATCCTGACAGCCTCATACATAATTTACAAGACAAGAATGTTAGTTTGCAGGAGCTCAATAAACCTTTATTGAGCATCTCTGACAGGCACTAAGGGAATTTTTTTAATGTGCATTGTATTTCCTCAAAAGGCTTAGTCTAAGGAGAAAGACAAGTAATCAAATATACAAAATAACAGCAGAAGTACTAAATGGAGGCTAAAATGAATTTTAAAAAGAAGAAAGAGTAGAAAGAGCAGGAGGAGAAAGGAAACAAAGAAAGCAGAGAAAAGACACTGACATAGAGAAGGCAAAGGGTAGAATGACTCCAGAAATTGGCTCAAGCCCCATCCCGTGTATTTGTGCAGGAATCTATCCGGCTCTGCCCCTTGCTGTCCACAACCAACACTTTCACAGTGGTTGAGGAGTATGTAAGTCTCACCGAGGTATGCACCATGTGCACACTAATAAGTATTAGGATCTACTTCTTTCCTAGAGTTAGAAACGGGATAGACAGTCTTGAAGTTTATATTCCAGCAAGACAATTTCTAAGTTGAAAAGGTGATAACACGTTTTGATGTTTCACAAACAGTAAGTATGAATCGTAGCGATGTTAGATAGCATGAGTTGATTTGAGCACCCTAAGAAATAAAATAATTCTAAAATAATCTCCAACTTTGAACAGCAATAACCATAGGTTTTTCCTTAATTTGGAAACTTAAAAAATATTCTAATGTTGTTTTTCCTAAGCCTTAATACAGTAGGAGGGAGTTGAAATGTGGTCTTCTTTGTTGTAGACATGTTGTATCTATGATGTGCAATATTAATCCCATTTGTACCATAAAAAGTATGATCCACTTGAGCCTTGGTCTCTTGTGAATTATGAATCATTGTAGTACTCTGAGGATAGTTGTCATGTGTCTAAAGTTCCTATTTGTTTCTTCAATCTTTTCTTCAAATACCTTGGTACTGAAAGCATCTAGGAAATTTGAAGCCCCATATGAAATACATTAATGAATTCTTCCCACATATTCTTCAGTCTTTCCATAAGAACCAGAAGATCCCCAAATGAAATAATACTAGTTCCATTTTATACCTCAGAAGGAAAGGCTACTTATTCCAGTCTTATTCCTTCGGTAAGTAGCTAAAATACCCAATTAATAGGGTTTAACCGTCAGACAGAATTTGTTTTCAGAATAATGAAAATGTGTTGTCATTACATTTTTATTCCCTTGTGTGTGTTTTTTGAGATGTGATTCATTATAACTTATTTTAGCTGTTCTGTTTTCTAGTTCTTCATATTTTCACATCTTTTCCAACAAAATAATAATACATAAATAATACCTGACAAGATTTTACAGATTATTCTCTATTGCTATGCTTTTGTTCTCCAAGCATCTTAAAATACGGGTGCAGTAAAATCCAAAGAGAAACTAGACGTGAGCTTTCTTACATGAAAAAGCATCCTTTTTCTCTCTTCTCCTGCCACACGCATTTCAGATTCCAGTTAACAGTGCATTAAGCAATACAGAATAGTAATTTTGAGCCCAAACATCATGCCAAATACTTCCAGTGCAAAATAGTTGCTAAACGTAGCTTCATTTTGAAAGTCACTGTTTTCATTAACAGTGTCTTCCAACAGCCTTGTTTCAATAGTACTACTATTAACCATGAAATTTAGCTGCTTCTGTTTACTCTTTGAATTATATGTATTAAATTGCCAACTCAATTTATTTTCCCGGTTGTCATTACCCTGTTAAGAGTATTGTTAATAAGCTAAAGGTCTCTCTATTCCTTTTCTTAGCTTATGTAGCTGCCTGAATTTACTTACCAATACAATTTAGAATATAGGATCCAATGGAAAGTGGAGTCGATTCCTGACATGGGCCTTCACTCCTATCCCTATTAAAGAGGCTCACTGTTAGAAAAGAGTTGGGAAAGGAGTATGCTGTGCATTTCTCTACTTGCTACACATGATCAGCAACAAGTAAGTCTAGTGAGTCAAATAACTACTTTGGAGCTATGAAAAAAATGGAAGTTGAATAAAAAGTAGGCCAGTGGTACACTTAGTTCAAGAATAAGCTGATGTCCTATAGCTGGTACAATTTTATCAGTGCTGTCTTCTTATTGACATCTACAAGCTGTTAGCCAAAAACCACCTGAAAATTAAAATTAGATTTTTTTAGGGGCGCCTGGGTTGTTCAGTCGGTTAAGTGTCCAACTTCGGCTCAGGTCATGATCTCGCGGTCCATGAGTTTGAGCCCTTCATCGGGATCTGTGCTGACAGCTCAGAGCCTGGAGCCTGTTTCAGATTCTGTGTCTCCCTCTCTGACCCTCCCCCCGTTCGTGCTCTGTCTCTCTCTGTCTCAAAAATAAATAAACTTTAAAAAAATTTTTTAATAAAAAAAATTACATCTTTTTAAATTTTGCACTATATCACCAACAGTCAACAGTGTTAACAAATACTCATTGTGCCCCTATGGTTATGCTAGGTACTTGAAACACAATGAAAGATCATATATGCTTCTTCCCTTCAAGAAATATATATCAACTTGCAAACATCTCTTGGATAGAATATTTTTAATTAATTGGTGACTTCACATTCAATTATACAAACTTTTTTTGGTTCCTACTTTAGCATAGGCCTTGACCTAAGGATTGGAGACAAAAAGACATAACTAACACATACTGAGGATAACATTAGATGTTAATTCACTAGTTATGATCAGGAAGTGTGTACAGATTAATGTTCTTGATAACCATCCAGAATTTTGAAACCAGTGCTTAGAGAGAGATGTGATGGCACTTTTCTTTAATTAGAGACTTTGAGTGTTGTGTTTCATTATTCCCTTACCAATCCACAAGGAATATTTCATATCTTGCTAAGGAAAACTACCATTAAGAACTTTCTTTTTTTTTTTTTTTAAGTTTATTTATTTATTTTGAGAGAGACAGTGACAGTGCAAGTTGGGGAGGAGCAGAGAGGGAGGGAGAGAGAGAATTCCAAGCAGGATCCAAGCTATCAGCACAGAACCCGATGTGGGGCTTGAACCCATAAAACTATGAGATCATGACCTGAGCTGAAACCAAGAGTCAGACACTTAACTGACTAAGCCACCCAGGCACCCCTACCATTAAGAACTTTCAAAGGTAAAGACCAATATCTCTCATCCTAGAATGCAACTGGAAAGTAAACTTCAAGGGTAAAGCTATCAGCTGGAAAATTAGTTGAGATAAGTGTTTATGTACATACTGTGTATTTATAGTAGGATGAAACCTTTCCTTAACGAGGAAGTATGCAAAGTTTTACAACACTGGTGTTAAGTTGTAGGGAATTCCTAAAATGCTGCAACAGATACAACTCAGCCAATTTTTAAAAAACATGAAATTGATAAGGCAGTGAAACAGATTCTCACCCATGTCACATAATGGGTTCTCTTAAACAGATTCACTTTCATATAATTATAGAAGGGCCAATCTTAGTATACCGCAAGCCAATCACAGTCCTTCTCTCTCTAGGGAATATAGAATAAAGCTGCCAAAAGCCAAAAGTTGAGTTTTCTATAGATGTGGCCAAGTTGCCATGTAAGCAGTGGGAGTGCATGTCTTTCCTAAAACTAACATCACAAGTATATGTGGTTAAGATACCTCAAAAATCTGCTCTATGCATAATGCCCCACACCATATATACTCTTAGAACAATCTTGAGAAACTCTAACACTCACTCCACTGCTACCTTAGACTACAGTCACTCCAAGAGGCTCCTAGTGAAAGATAACATTTGTCCAAAAAAGAATCTTTTTGAAGTATGATATATGTTATATTTCCAGCTTTCATCCAAATAAAAGTGTCATTCTATCCTCTGAGTGATGAGGAACTATACAGTCACGAAATTCTTTCTGCCCATGGAGCAAGTTAAGCCAGAAAAAGGGCGGGCCGGGGGATGGGAAGAAGGTTAATAAATATGGACTGAGGGACAAGACTAAACATTGTTTTTCCAGGTCAATTGTTCTAAGTTTGTTTTTAAAGGCCTATCCGCATTGCTTTGAAGAACACCATCTGACTCTCAGTATATTCCAAACACAGAACAAGAATTTTGATTATATCAGGGTCTAACTATATAACAACAGAAAATATGCAGACCAATTGAATTAAGCTTTCTTTTAAAATGTTAAATTTTCAATTTAAGGGGATATATTAAAGACATATTTCTGTGTCTTTTCTAAACACTCCTTATTCATATCACCAATGCATTAAGAATTATTATGACTCTTATAGACCATATAGAAATCATTCTATAATGAATACAATCCCTCATCTCCAAAACCAATTTTTTTTTCAAGTAAGCTTTACCCCCAACATGGAACTTGAATTCATGATCCCAAGATCAAGAACCACATGCTCGACTGAGTGAGCCATTCAGCCAAGCACCACCCCACAATATTTCTTTAAATGCATATTTTTAACACAAGCATCTTGGACTGGAAAACTGACTACAGAGAAAGAGGGTTTTTGTTTGTCTTGTTTTGTTTTTAACATCATAGTATTTTGACTCGTAAAGCCTAAGGTATTATCTTTTTGTGATGCCGATATGGGGAAGTAAAGAAACATTTACATTATGGGCTCTGTGCTACAATGAAAGATATGTACTCTAGACTACAAAACAGAAGAACCATGATTTGATCTTCCCCATAACTAAGCATGTTAGAGAGAGTGCCTCAAAATGGGTTTTAATTATGTTTTGTTCCATAAAGTATTTTGAGTCAACAGAGTGATAAACTGATATTTCACATTACCCATGTAACTCCAAACAGAGTTTTCAAATCTGAACTCCATGTAGAAATCAACCGCAAAGCATTTCAACATTTTCAAACACTTAAAAGTGCCACAAAATTTTCGTGGACGTTGAAATCTTTTCTATCCATCACAGATTTGTATAGATATTTATACAGGAGAATAAGGCTAAGTGCAGATACGCAAATCAGTGCAAGTTGGCCTATATAGATAAAGAGATGCTTGTGTTTGCATATGGATATTCATGAAAATTAGGGGGAAAAACGTCAAAACTAAATAAATATTTAATATGTCAGCACCTGTCATTTAGTTTTTTGTGTGTGTGCTTTACTACTATTGACTAGCAGTAGTCCTGCTACTCTAACCAACTTCATTAAAGAATAAAAGAAAAGTAATAAGTCATTTCACACTCTGTCTGACCATTATACAATAATAGCAAGATTTCATGCAAGGGTACAACATTATGCCCATCTGCAATCACAGTCTCTTTGCAAAAATCTCAATTCACACTTCACATGCAGCTAACCTTGTTACCATCCCTTCCTAAATCCATCAGTGTTGCAGCTGCACGTCTTCACAGCCCAACATCTTAAAATTCATCACTTTGGCACCTTAGCATCACTATAGGTCAAGATAAAGAATCCAACCAAGAATAATTAAAGGGCACCCAGATGTTTAGTTTACTTATCTCAAGCCTTTCCTTTAACATATGTGAATTGCCTATGTGTACTATTTCTTTCATATTTTTAAGATATGTGCAATGTGATTATTTTAAGGGTATGAGACCTGGTACAATACATTTCAGACTTTTTTTTTTTTTTACAAGTATAGTTCTTTGTAGTTGAAATTTGAACAAGAGGCGTGATAATGAGTAGGTTGAGGGAAGGAAAGGTGTTATCTCATTAAGGTAATTACTAAGACATCCCCACCATTATATCGGTTTGAAAATGTGGCAATTAAAGCGCCCTACATGGGCTCCTGGAGACAAGAGAACAAGACAGTTCTCTTGGAACTTCTATGTTACGGTTAATGTGTGTCATGTAAATGAAAGGGTAGACTACTGCTATTTCCTTCTTTTCCTTAAGGCCCACCCCCACCCTCAAATTTCTTTGTGGGTTATGTTTCTTTTTTCTTTTTTCTTTAACCTGAATTTAGTTCTGATGAAAAGTGCCAGATTGACAGTCCTAGAAGGCAAAGCCTTCTATTTACCCACAGAATAGTTGGAGCACAGAAAACAGTAGGGCAAGATAGGCAGGCAACATGCTACCAACCTAAATCAGAAGAGACCTAACCTCTTCCTCCCTCTTCAGCCAGGCAAGTCTCCTTCCGTGATAAGACGGCTGCCAAATTCATACCCAAAGTCAGGGAATCTCAAAACACATATAAAAAAATGGTGAGTGGTGTTCTTAGCTTACTTTGCCACAACATATACAGGCTAACTCAAGTTGCTTTCAATTCACTAAGGCTGAATTTGCACTATTCACTGTAACCACTACCTTTGGTCAGGGGTAATCCATTTCCCCTTTTGAGACGATCATCTTGCTATTTCATTGCTTCCACTACCCTAAACAAGATAAATAATAAATGTGATACAGCAAATAACATATAGGACCTGATCTCCAAGATCTTGCTTTCATGCTCATTCAAGCATTATTTATCTCAAATTAAGGAAAGCAATTTGAACATCCAGCTATTGAAGAAGAGTTGACTGGATTATGACATACTTATGGAAGAGAATACATATATCAAGTATGATACTTACAAAAAGTTTAAAATAATACAGAGAAACACTTGTACTACATGGGAAAAACATAAATGATATCCCAGATGAAATAGATCACAACTATATAAAAATTCACGGCAAAAATCTACAAATAACAAATCAAATATTAGTAGTGGCTTTCTTTGAGTGATAAAAGATGGACTTTTTCTCTTCTCTTGACTCTTCAGTATTTTATAATTTTTTACAGTGAACATGCATTACTTTTTCAATAGGAAAGTTATTTTAATAATCTTTACAAAACATCCCAAGTTTCTTTTGCAGTAGGATTTGACCACATAAATTTAACTCCATTAAAATTGAAAGTCAAGAAGCATCTGAAAACGCTGTAATCTTGTAGTATCTCTTTCCTTAACCTTTATCTTCACAGAAAAAAAGTGGGAGAAGGGGTAGGGGTGGAAAGAAAAGAAACTAACCATAGAAAGAACTAAAGCTTAGTATAGGTATTAAACTAGATGACCTTTGAGATTCCTTCCAACCTTGGGTTTCCATCAAGATCAGTTCTGCTTAAAATCCAATTACCTATTAATGTGGATGTTGGAAAAGATCTTTTTGCCAAGTTTCTGAACAGAACCAAGTTAAAGTCATGCTCCCCCTACGGGACTAAATCATTCATAGGATTAAAAAAAAAAAAAGCCTGTAAAACATGTTGCCAAATAAAGGCAACACCCTGAAATGCCAGGGAGGTATGAAACACCACTGTTAATAAGAAACGTTTTGAATAGTTGGGTTTTTTTTTTAAGTCCTGTTCCAAAACAGTAATATGCAATAAATTTACAAGCTTAATTCAACTTTTCAGCATTGACATCCTTCAATAGCAATGCTTGGTCCATCACCTTCGCCCCTTAAAAACATCCCAGACATGTAAAATGGCAAAGCAAAAATCAGAGGATAAAAGCTGAGTGAGAATGGCGGGCAGAATAGACTCTACGAACCTACGCCTTGTTAAAAGTCTCCAGGCAGGCCAGGGCTTTCCGCTCTGGAATTCACTCACCTGACGCTCCTCACCAGATTCCTGGCCAGCATGTCTATTACCAATTCCTGAAATGAAAGTAGTCGTTATTGCTTTACTAAACGGGGTGGGAAAGTCTTGGTGTTTATATAAATTCTAATCGAATCCTACCCTAATAAATATCTTCGTGGGAGGACTTTCCACAAGTGAAACTAACTGTACCTTCTTTGGGGATAATTGGGCCACAGGACGCATGGTAACATGTGCAGAGCTGCATAATGTCAACCCTTAGGCACCGTCAGGGGCGAAAGGTTTAAACCAAAAATGGTAACAAGAGAGAAGGTGACGAAAGAAATAACAAGTTTGGGCCGAGTCTCTGCAGCCGGGCCGACCTGGGAAAACACCCGGGGACTGAATGACTAGCAAAGAGTAAGCAGAGTCAAACGAAACCCGGAAACCCAAGTGATTGGGCAGCTGCTTTCTTTCCTGCACTCTGAGTGGACACGGGTGGGAGGGGGAGGGCAGCAGAAGACTGACACGTGATGGGAATGGGTGGAGCTATCTCCAGCTGCAAACAATTGGTTCTTGATAATAGGCTATAACATAAATCTAGAGAATAACGTGGAGGATTCCAAAATACGGATTGCCAGAAATTTCTAAAGCAATCCGGAAAAGAAGAAAGACAAAATTAAACATCCCATGCCTGCATTTATTCATTTGGGCTTAATGTGACTTTCTGGTTAAATCTATTGATGCATAGCAATGAAAGATTATGTGACAATTATACATTTATTTACATATGAGTATATTTCATGTAATCCCACAATGTGGTCACTCAAGTCTCGTGAGGAAGTAGGGGTCTCTTTGAAATCCTCTTAATTGAAACGATTTGGTAAGCTTCCATTACTAGAACAGTTTGTGGGGAGGGGGTACTTGGGTGGCTCAGTCAGTTAAGCCTGGGACTTCGGCTCAGGTCATGATCACAGTTTGTGGGTTCAAGCCCCATGTTAGGCTCTGTGCTGACAGCTCAGAGCCTAGAGCCTGCTTCTAATTCTGTATCTCCCTCTTTCTCCGCTCGTCCCCTGCTCATGCTCTGTCTCTCTTTCAAAAATAATAAACATTAAAAATAAAACAAAATAGAATAGTTTGTAGGAAATGGAACAGGTGAATAACAATGTGAGGTTTTGTTTGGTTTGGTTTGGTTTGGTTCTGTTTTCAGTGGACAACTCTCTTTGTTGATATCTAGACTAGGATTTTCCTGCCCAATGACCTGCAGATGCCCAGCTTGGGGAAGTAGGAGGTGATGCAAGAGGAAGTTGGGCAATCAGCTCCTTCAGTCTATTAACAAACATCATTTGATCTTTCGGAAATTATGACATGCCAATTTTCTCAAATTAGAACTACTAGAAAATCAAAATCTTTGAATTAGATTATTAGAAAGTGATTTAGGGACACCTGGGAGACTCAGTTGGTTAAGCATCCGACTCTTGATTTCAGCTCAGCTCTTGATCTCCGTGCCATGAGTTCACGCTCCACGCTGGGTGTGGAGCCTACTTGAAAAAAAGAAAAGAAACGAGTGATTTCATAGCAGTTCACACAACCAGAAACCTCTCTACAGAAGAAAAGACCTACTGTGATCTGTTCACCTGGAAGACTTCCACTTTCTCATCGAGCTTGGCCTCCCTTCAGCAGGAAGTAGCTCTGACTTCCATAGCCTTTTCCTAACACTATCAGCAAATTGGCTTTTAAATTATGAAATAATTTTGATCTAAAATGGAACCAGAGGATCTAAAATGGGAAATCTCATTCAAGTGCCCACAGGAAAATAAACTTAAGGACTGAGAGACTGATTTCCCGTAAATGCCTGATCTACATAAAGCTGGTAATGTTGGGATTATCTTTCAAGACAGGGAGCTGGTCAGGAGCTACCTCATATCAACCTCAGAGAAAAATTTACTTATGGTTTCCAGAGACATGAACAAAAAATAACCCAGGTTGGGTTGATCTTAAAGAATAACCTGAGTTGAGCTTTATTTGTATGACCGGACTGGTTTTGTCTGCTCAGGGAATTTTCAAAGCTGGTTTCTGTTTGTTTTTTACTTTAACAGATTCTAACTGAACTCTCCCCCCTTTACATTTCCTGCCCATTTATACAGCCTGCCCCAGACCCTCAGCACGCTCACCTGTAGCTTGGTACAGTTTGCAAGTCCTGAATTCCAATTACTCTGCTACACCCAAATAAACTCATCTTTTTGACAATTTTGAGCTTGACTCAGTTTACCTCATTTTTCAGTTGACATTCCTTGACATCAGGAGTAGGATCCAAAGGAGTCAACCCTCAAAGAACAACCTTTGGAATCCAGCGAGGTACCCACAAGGAGTCCCTTACATTTATTGCCTCTGCGGGTCATTGTCTCCTTTCAATTTAGTGAACTCTTTTCTTGGATTCCAAGCTCCTTGCCTTTGGTTGAGCTCTCTGACTTTATTCGGGATCTGTTTAAAAGCTTTGTCCCTTTTGGTAAATACTCGTTCGTTGTGTTATTAGAAGCACACTAGAATTTCAGTATAGTTTCTTTGGAATTCTTAAGAGCAAAACAATTTTTTTTAAACATGATATTAGTGGGCATGGGTTGAGCAAATAAATTATACTAGAGTGGTTGCCACCTCGTTTCAAAGACTTTGGTCTCGGAAGCAACAGACTCCCCTGAAAGGATAAGGTGGTCAGGGACAGGCCAGGTTGACATTAGTTTGCCTGCCAAATGCAACACAATTTCCATGCAACAAGGGGACACCTGGTCATGGGTCAGACAGCTAGCGCAAAGGCCATCTGCCAGGGGAGAAAAAAAGGGTATCCCGTGAAAGGCACATCATAAAACAAAACACAACTCCCAACCCTGAAGCTCCCAACCCTGAAGGCATACCCATCAGGCTATTTAAGAGTATTGTTTTCTGTTGCTCTCAAGGAAACCTCTGAGACACAGGATCCCAGTCATCTAAATGCACTAAGGGTGGCCCTCCTTCAGGGACCCTGGATGGTTTTATGTGAAAAAATTATGGCCTCTCCTCATGCTCATTTTTAACTAAATTGACCAATCTTACTAAAGGTAATTTAGAACTTCAGTGCCTATTATGGGGAACTTTCAACCTCCCCAAACTTGCTTTTTTCCAGACTAAATTAGAAGACTGCAGGAATAGAATTAAACAATCGGAATGGGATAGCTATTTTAATTGGTACCTGGAGGCTTCTGAACGTATGCAGGATTCGAAAATTGCCTCTTTACAAAATACTATTTCTAAGTAACTGAAGCAAATAAACTACTGGAAGACAATTTACGAAAAAATCTGAAGCCTCTTCCTTGGCAACACTGGCCCAGGCCCCAGGTTGTTCCACCTCTTCTAGATTCACCTGTCTTCTTCTAACCCTTTCCTTTATCTGAACTCCCCTTCTTCTCTATTGCTGAAACGTTACCAACCAAGCCTGTTAAAACTCTCCCTTTTAAAATTAGGTCTTCTGAGGATCCAGCTAAACCATTAATTTCTTATGTCCCATGCACCAAATCGGAACTTAGAGCTATATATAGTAAAATATTTTCCCAAGGTAACCGAGGATCCTCATAGACTTGCAGAAAAATTCAACATTGTAATTCAAACTTATCAACCTCACTTCTATCTTTGTCAATTAGTCCATGTGTTTGTTGGAGAAAGTCAAGCCCAGCATTGGATGAAAACTGCTAATGTGGAAAGTCCTGAACAATCTTTAGAATTCCAAGTAACTCAGCCACCACCTCTTTTATACAACTAAGCTCATGGCATAGCCAAATGGCTGCATCTTGCCATCCCAAGGGCTCTCCCTAAACCAGTAGACTAGAGCAAAATTCAGGCATGCATCCAAAAGCCTGCCAAATCTGTTCATGATTGCTACAGCAGACTCCACGTTTATTTTAAATTCTGGAGTCCCTAGAGGTGTTGACTCAGGGTGGCCTTTAATTCAATGTTTATAAATGGCTTAAACAGAGATCTATCCGTTAGTCAACAGAACCTGTGTAGACTGGGAAACAATGTATACCCCTGATCTTGTCATTCTGGCTCATCAGTTAGCCTGCACCCTAGAAGATGAATCGAAAACAAAGGCAAATCCAAACCAACAGCAAATAAAATTTTAAATTTCCAATTTCAAAAGATGGAATCTCACAAACTCTCCCTATGAAACTCTGTCATTATTCACACAAACAAACAAACAACAACAACAACAAAAACCCTGGCCTTTGGAGAAAGGATTGCTACAAATAAAAAAGCTCTAGACAACTACAGCCTTCCATGAGCCCGGGGCCAGACTCATCCCAATGATGGGACTCTGAAGAAACACAATGACTGTTCATTCTACCATTCAATAGGCTGGGGGAACTACTCTCCAGATTGGGAACCAACCCCTTAAAATATTAATCAACACAGGAGCTATTCTACCAGTGGTCAACCCCTCTACAATTAAACAGGTCTTCCCTCAGAGTAATACATTTACTCAAATCGTGGGGATCTCAAGTAAACCACAATATGTCCCTATTTCTAAACCTATACCTCTTTGTTTGGGACCTTTGCAAGATAAACATCCATTTCTCCTCAATGAATCTGCTCCTGACCACTTATTAGGATAAGATTTCTTTCTCTTGAAAATGAGAAATAACTTTTGAGTTCAAATCTCCTGAACCAAAATCCCTTGAGCCTAATCCCCAATAAATTCCAAACCCTTTTTCTTTCACATGTACTTTACAAACCAGTAAAGATCAAATTTCAGACTCACTTCCATTATTAGATTTAGTGTCCCCTACTCTATGGGCAAAGTCCTCTACAGACATAGGTAGAATTCATAGCGCCCCCTCTCCCCCTTAAGATCCAAATTGACCCCTCAAAACCTCTCCCCCAAATTAGCCAATACCCTATGAACAAGGAAGCTTCACATAAAAACCTATCATAGAAGGCTAAAAGGCACAGGGATTTATTATTCCTTGTGCCAGCCTTTCTAATATCCTTATTTTACCTGTAAGAAAACCTAATAGTCAAGAATAGAGATTTGTCCAAGATCTCTGAGCAATACATAATAACATTGTTATTCCCTGACATTTTGTAATCCCTAATCCCCATACATTATTGGCATCCATCCCTACCAAAAGCAAAATTTTCACTGTAATCCACTTATGCTGTGCATTCTTTAGTATTCTAATCAATAAGGCTAGCCAATCAATATCTTTTTGGTTTTACTTGGGAAGGATAAGAGTATACCTGGACAGTACTGAATACTAAAAGTCCTCTATACTTCTCACAAATTTTAAAAGCTGACTTAGACAAAATAAAATTTTCTGGAGATTCCACCTTACTATAATATGTAGACTATTTACTTCTCTGCTCACCTTCTAAGGTCTCCTCACAGGAAGACAATATTTACCTGTTAAAACTCTTACCAGTAAGGGAAACAAAGTCTCAAAGAAAAAGTTGCAATTTGTTCAAACTCAACCCAGATATTTAGGACATTTAATCTCAAAACAAGTGTTACATCTAGGCCATGGTAGACCTCATGGCAACTCGAGTTTCCCAAAACCTAAAACCAAATGTCAGTTACAGAGCCTTCTTGAGCTAGTTATTGTTGCAATCGGATTCCAAACTTCTTAATGGCCCAGCCCCTATGTGTCTTATTAAAAACTACTAAACCTGACCCTATTACCTAGGAAAACAAAGATGAATTGGCTTTCAAAACCTTGAAAGAAATCTTAATAAATCTACCTGTCCTTGGATATCAAAACTATCAACTACCTTTTTTTTTCCTTTTTGTATTTGAAAAAGAGGGAAATACCCCCAGAGTACTTACCCAAAAAAACGGAGGCTACCACACCAAACTCTAGGTTACTACAGCCAACATTAGATCCCACAACCCCACACTCCATGCCTTAGAGCTGTCACTTCTGGGAAAGGCCACTGAAGAAATAGTTATAGGATCTTCCTTGACAGCCTTTTACCTCATGCTATCAAAGCTCTCTAGAACTCAAGCCACACCCAACACTTTGCATTAAGCCGTCTTTTATAAAATTTTCTTGCTAACCTCCCCTCATATCACTCTTGTTTGTTGTATCAATCTCAACCCTGCCGCTCCTCTTCCTTATTTCCTGAGTCAAGTCCCTATGACTATTTGACTTTGACAGATCACTAACCTCTCCTGATAACTTATAAGAAACCTCCTTGGCAAATGTTGATTTCTCATGGTTTACTGATAGCTCTTACCTGATAAATGAAAATGGTAAATAGTGTGCTAGATGTGCATTATCAACACCTTTTGAGGTCACTGAGGCCGCACACTTTGGCCTCAAACACCTTTGGCTGTTTCAGCCCGACAAGCTGAATTACATGCTCTTACTCAAGCATGTACTCTAGCTAAGGGTAAATCTACAAACATCTATACTAACGGTTAATATACTTTCAGACTAGCCCATTATTTTGGAATGTTATGGAAACAACAAAGTTTCCTTCCTTCCAGCAAAGACAAAATTAAAAATTGTCCTTGTGGGGCGCCTGGGTGGCTCAGTCGGTTGAACGTCCAACTTCGGCTCAGGTCATGATCTCACAGCTCCTGAGTTCGAGCCCCACGTCAGGCTCTGTGCTGACAGTTCAGAGCCTGGAGGCTGCTTCAAATTCTGTGCCTCCCTCTCTCTCTGCCCCCAACCCACTCACATTCTGTCTCTGTCTCTCTCAAAAAATAAATGAACATTAAAAATTGTCCTTGTGTCCGAAATTTATTAGATACTATACTCCTGCCAGCAGTTCTGGCTATTATTAAAGGCCCTGGGCATTCTAAGTCTGACTCTCTGGAAGCCAAAGGAAACCACTCACAGATGTCTTTGCAAAAAATGCTGCTTACAGGATCCATAGAGCAAACCTCTATCACGGTCCAGAAAACTACCTCCTCTGGTGACAACCTAAGACATATACAACAATTAGCCCCTAAAAAAATAAAAAATAAAAAAAAAATTGAGGTGTAAAGGCTATTGGTATCATGAAGAAAAGAAATTCTGGTTTCTGACAACCAGTCCTGCCAGAAAATCTAAAATTTCCATTATTAACTATCATACATGAATTAAATCATTGGTCAACTGATAAAATGATAATGTTCATGAATCAATAATGGTGGGAAACACCTGCAAGGCACAAAAAAAAGTTTTTATCTTTCTTGTTCCACCTGTCCTAAATTTAACACAAGGAAACTCATCCATACTGCCCCTAGACATTTTAGTTTACCCAGTGGACCATTTGAGGCTTGACAAACAGATATCATACAACTGCCCCCATCTCATGGATATAAGGGCATTCCAGTAATGGTTTGCATGGTTTCACACTGGACTGAAGGTTTCCCATGTAGACAGGTGACTCTTCTGCAGCTAAAATCCTATTGGAAAAGATTATTTCCCCCTTGGTCTTCATAGTAATGGGGAAATTCATTTTACTGGCCAAATACTTCAACAAGCCTGTGCTGTCTGGTCAATTCTGCAACACTTTCATTGTGTTTGTTGTCCTCAACACTCAGGACTGGTCTAACATACAAATGGAATTATTGACTCAGCTAAATTAATGGAAACCATCCAAATACCTTGGGCAAAAGCATTGCTGTTGATCCTTCTAAATCTTAGAACTACTTTCTTTTGGATGCATAAACTTTCACATTTTAAAATAATTACAGGATAGCCAATGCACTTAGTCCCTGCTTCTTTTAACCCAAAACTAACAAAAAGGTGTATACGTTAATTTTGCAAACACCCAATGAAGTCCATAGAAAATAATCATGCTCTGGTAGAACAGTCTTTCCATGGAGTGCTCTCTGGAGATGAAGACATCAAACATCATACCTTTAGTCTGGAGATTTTGTCTATTGGAAAAGACATCGCTAAAAAGACTCTCTTCAACCTTGCTGAAAATGTCCCTACCGGGTATTAATTAATCTCTGTGCAGCCAGACCTCAAAGAATAGATATCTGGGATTCATACACCACATCTAAAGAAATACCCCAAATCTGAATGAAGCTGTACACCAACTGGTGATCTGAAACTGAAAATTTGTAGGAACTGAAGCAGATGGCATCTGAAGTAGACAGCTTACTCAAGATATCCATGTCAGGCCTATATAACTTTCTTGTTTGTTTGTTTTTAATTACTCTGTTTTGTTAAATCAGATCATTCAGGCTTTTAATTGTTCTTTCCTTAGTTTTTGTGCCAGGCCAAGTATTACTCATGATGAACCTGAATTGGTGGCCTGGCCACTATCTTTATCTTTGCTGTCTTTAGATAACAAAACCAATCTGGTAAAGGGGCACGCTCAGTCAGTTAAGCGTCCAACTTCAGCTCAGGTCATGATCTTGCAGGTTGTGAGTTTGAGCCCTGCATAGGGCTCTGTTCTGACAGCTCAGAGCCTGGAGCCTGCTTCTGATTCTTTGTCTCTCTCTGTCTCTGCCCCTCCCCCACTCATGCTCTGTCTCTGTCTCTCTGTCTCTCTGTGTCTCAAAAAATAAATAAGCATTTGAAAAAGTTTTAAATAATAAAATAATAAGAAAAGAAGAAAAGAAAAGAAAAGGAAACCAATCTGGTAAAAAATGTAAGATTTTCCTTTGGTACCTTCTAGAAGACTGGTACCAAATACTATGGCTTTCCATTGTGTGCTACCCACTCATAAAGGGTTATCTCTCACTCAGGTCTGGACTCTTACACAGAATTTTTCTTTATGTTTCACAAACAGTGACAGAAATGGCAAAATTCTAGGATATCTCCCATTAAATATTTGTGACTATACTATTTTATATGATCCAAATCAACATGAACCCCCTCCCTATTTGGCATCCAGAAGACTATATCATCTCCATTAATATATCTCAACGGTGGGGCAATGAAAGCCATAATAATGCCAGAAAATGGGAAGCTAATGTGTTCTCATTCAGTGGTATTTCACTGGGAGTTAACCAAGAATCTGATGAATGGTGGAAACTTACTTTTTCCCTAGATATCTTCCAGATCTCCAGCAAAACCTTACTTATGCATGATCAGTTCGCTTGTGTCTTCAAATCTACTTTCTTCTACTTCTATAGATATTTAAGATGCTTACATAACCATTCCCATAGTGCTCATAAACCAGATTGTCAAGAACTTTATATAAATGATCATATTTCTGATCATGAGATTCCCTCTTTCATTCCAGGAATAAGAATCTGGGCAAAGAGAACCAATTAAGCCTTAGTCTTAGAATACACTGGGTATTTCTTTTTGTGCGGAAGAAACATATATTCTATACTTCTCCTTAATTGGAAAGGAGGTTGTAGGATCATTACCCTCACCCTTAATGTCAAAATTAGAAAAACTCTTCCCTCTACTACTTATATACCTACTCTGAGGTCTTTCTCCTGTCAAGCTAAAAGGACATGTTGGAACTGGGAATGTTATAATTTGGGGTGGCTGCCTACCTATAACCCTACGGTAGACAGAAAGGGTTTGGGGCATGCTTTCACCAGAGCTCTTTTTCCTTAGACTGGGAGTAGCAGACCTTGAAAAAGCAATTCACAATCTTTTCTATAGTCATGTCTACCACTTTCAATGCTTCTGTTCAAGCTTTTGAATATCAACAAACCCAAACAGACAGCCTTGAAAGTAATCCTATGAAACCACAGAGCCCTAAACCTCCTCACTGCCCCACAGGGGGAAGCTGCACCTTACTTGGAGAAGAATGCTGTTTTTATGTCAATAAGTCAGGGAAAATAACGCAAGAACTAAAAATAACAAAAGACAATATCAAGCTGTTAGCAGAAGTTGGCCAAGCTCCCAGAACCTGGGACATTTTCAATCTTTTTAACATAGGCAATTGGGGAAAATGGTTGAGAGGTGCATTTCAATCAATAGCTATCAGTGGGCTTTTGGTCCTCAGTTTAATCTTTTTTATCAAATTTCTACTATTTTGTATTAGTACAAATGCCTTCTTCCCAAATGTATATACTAATTTTTTTTTTCCTTTCAAAGGCTTTTCCTGAAACTCAACTGACCACAGAAACTAAATGGTCCACTTTAGAGGGATATAACTGAAATTCTTAATTTTCAATCATCTTGTTGCTCAAATGAGCCCAGAGAAATTCCATATCATTTCCCTCCTCCCTGAGACAAGACTCCTGAGGATGGCCTTTCTCAGCTTCATGGTAAATGACACCTGGCGGTCCTCCTCGGCTTCACAGGACATACAATGCAATCCACCTTTGACAAAAATTAACAAGCAACACCTGAATGACATAACTGATCAATGGTGCTTTCTATTAAAGATCTTGATCAAAAGGGGGAAATGTAACAGAATTTCAAACTAAAATGGAACCAGAGGATATAAAATGTAAAATCTCACACGTGTGCCCTCAGGAAAACAATATTTAGGGACTGAGAGACTGATTTCCCATAATTTCCTGATTTATAAAAGCTGATAATGTTGGAATTTTCTTAAGTTGATAGAGAGTTGGTCAGGAGTTACTTCATATCAACCTTGGGGAAGTTGGGGTTATGGTTTCCAGAGACATGAACAAGAAATGACCCAGGTCTGGTTGATCTTACAAAATAAGCTGAATTGAGCTTTATTTGTATGACTGGACTGGTTTTGTCTGCTCAGGGAATTTTCAAAGCTGGTCTCCATTTGTTTTTTATTTTAACAGATTCTAACTGAACTCTCCTCTCTTTACATTCTCTACCCATAAATATAGCCTGCCCCAAACCCTCAATAAGCTTGCCTGTAGCTTGCTACAGTTATCATGTCCCAAACTGAAATTCCTCTGCTACTCCCAAACTAATCTGACGATTTTAAGCTTGCCTTTTTTTTTTTTTTTTCGACAGAATGTAGACTAGTTTTCCATCGTGGGTACTGTGCAGCATAGGAGTGGGGAATCAAGGTACCACCAATGCCTAATTTCTCTCTCCTAAGGCGGCATTATAAATACATATTACTCTATAGATAACTTTCCCTCCCATTTCAGGTAAAGATGCGCACCCTGTAACCCTTCTTCCTACAGCCCCCAGGCTCTTTGGGGGCTTCCCAGGGGTGCCGGAACCTACAAAATGTAAGTAAGCCGTGCCACTGCAAGTCTCTATCCGCTCTAAATTCCATTTAGCAATTCCATCCCTCTAACTGTAATGGGGAGGGGGCAGGTAATCAACAAAGAGGAGTTGGCTTCAAGAACTGAGGGAAAATCTGAAGGAGGCAGTCGTTTGCAGCCACGAGGCCCTTTGAGGGGAGGGGGAAAGGAAAGGGGATACAGAAATGAGCTCCCACCTGGGCAAAGATTTACATGATTACCGGAAAAGGAGAAGTCTTTATAATCTCTCCCGAGTCCACCGAGATGTGAGAGAAGGGCCCTGCTCTGTAGGCCCAGCCCAAGCACGGATCGTGAAAGCATCTGGACTCCTGCCCCTGCTCTATAGGGTCCCTGTCCTAATGCACGCATTCCTCCCTGAAACACGGTCGGTAACCGGGCGCGGGGACTTGTGGCCGCGGGGCTGTCCTGGGGCAGAGGAGCGCAGAATCTCGGCTGGGGCGCGCACGCTGGGAGATCCCGCGCGGAGCCCTAGCGCGGCCGCGGACCTTGGGAACCTCCGCTCAAACCGCGGGCTGCAATGTGTGTGTGAATCGTTAGAAGGCGGGAGGACCGCCACATCTAGGGCCTCTGCAGTAAAGAATCGAGTCTGGCGGCCAGATATAGGGGCGGGTGGGGGCGGGAATCCATCAGCTCCACAAAGTAACAAAGCCCTTTTATCGTAAATCAAGTTCAACCTCGCGCTGTGGAAGGTCCTCTTCTTTTGGTGGAGCTCCCGCGGAGGCGACCCGCTGTCCTGGACCGGATAGTAGCGGAAGCGAGGAGACTCTCACCCGGGAGGAGGACCGGGGTGAGAGCGCGGTGGAGATCCGGCCTTTCGCTCCACCCTCCCGGCTGGGCAGCCGCCTTGGGAACGCTTTTCTCGGGCTTCCGTCCGCCGAGGCGGCGGTTCGCGGAGCAGTCTGGACAGCGCGAGCGAAGGAAGTAAAAAGTGCCATTTAGAGCTATTCCACTGGCGACCTCGCTGCGGCCGCGGCGCAAGGGCTTCGAAGCAACAGACCTGAGGCCCCACTCCTCCCCAATCGGCTTCCACTAAGAACTTATTAAATAGGGACGGTTTAGAGTTGATCTGTCACTGAGCACTACTTACCCCGAGATCTTTGGGTTTTTGAATTACTTTATTGATCTGAAGATTTTCTTCTTTGGAATGTGACCCTGTTTGGACTTAGAGCTAATCAGGAAACGCTGCCAGGAGGGCTCTTTGTAATCACCTCGCGGACCTCCCCCGCTGGTGCCGTCGACCCTTCCCCGGCGCGCCCCTTGCGGTCGCCTAGGCTTTGCAGGGAACCCATCAGCCCCCGGCTCTCCGCTCCACCGCGCGCCCTGGGAGCTGTCTGTGGTGCTAGGAGAGAGAACTCAGGAAAGGGAGGCCCGGGGGAAGAGACCAGGAGACAGAGAGGAAAGAAACTGAGAATGCAGTTTCTTGTTGGCCAAGACGGTCCGCCCCGTAACATTCGGACTGATAGAGACCTTCAAATTTCAGCCGGAAGGAGGGGAGGAACAAAGTCCCTTCTGGGTCACCGCACCGCCCTGAGGCAGCTGACCTGCTTTTCCAATGCAAGGGCCAGTGACACCTCCCTTTCTCTGAAAGCGCACACCCTCAACTCTACACACGAACCCCCCACTCGGCCCTGGGGGTGTTCAGCCTGCCAGAAGTAAGAAGGAAGGGGCACTGGGCCCTGGCCATGCTCCAGGGAAACAATCAAGTGGTAGAGAGGAAGGCTGGAACTAGCCAAGAAAGTAGGACAAGACAAAGACCTAGTGGGAAACTCAAGGAGCCCAGAAGCACTTTCCAGGGTCCATGAGGTAAACCCTGGGAAAGCCCCTACTTATCCCTCTGCCCGCACCTCTCTAGCCAACAGCCAAGGCAACAGCCAGCTTTCCCTCCCTAAGGATTCCGAGCTACTGAGGAAACATCAATCCCCTTGGAGGCTCCACCCTGCCCTTGCCCATTCCCACCAGCGGAGAAAAGTCAATCTCTTTCCAAGCCTGTTGACTTCAAGCCGTGCCTGGCTCTTTAGAAAACTAAGCAGCTCTCTTCCAGTGTATTTTTGTAACCACATGGCTTAACAGGAACTAAAGTTTCCCTAGCCCTGGGGAGAGCTTTTCCAAATATTTTTAGAAAGTTAAAAAATGTAACAAAACAAACTACTCACAAGCTGCAGTTTAAAGCGGGGAGGTGGGATTCAGCAGACTCCTGGGGAAGGGCTGCCTAGGTAGGAGTCAGAAGGCAGGGAGAAAGGAGGAGGGAAGTCTTGGTTTGAGGGTAAGTGGGTTTTATTTGCAACAGAGGAAATCCGCTGTCTAATTTGCCATGTGTGGGCTTTCATTTTAAGGGGTGGAGCAAAAATAAACTGATACAAGGTGTAGGTATATTTGCTGGAGGCTAGAGACAGGCTGCAATCGTTACTTTACAACTCACTGAAAATTGCTGGCTTGGACTAAACTGGCTGGCTGCTGGCCCGGGAGATAACTTTTTACTTCACCTGACTACAGATTTCTGCTAGGTTTGCTGTGGTCCCAGAGCGGATATTGGAGTGGGCAAATCTAAGGGGGTCATTGTGGGTGTGTAAACATCTCTCTGAAACAAGTTCTTTTTCCTGGGTTTCTGGAGGAAGCAAAGATTGCCACTGCAATTCCCTGATTTACCAGTCCCCACCTTAATCAAAGCGCAATCCAAATAAAATCCAACCGTGGAGTGCCCTTCAGACACCAAGTGAAGCTAAGGAAAAAGAAAAGGAGCACAGCTCCCAGGGACAGCTGTCCTCTGGGTTTCCATAACTGACTCCAGATCTCCCATGAGAAAAGACCTTTGCCTGTTATCTTTGTTCCTGCTTTTCAGAAAACCTAGGGTTGCACTCCTCATTTCTTAGCCAATCCCCATCTTTGTTGGACAAGCACAGAGGAACAGAGGACCCCTTTTGAGGAAAAGGATGGGTTTGCATTTGACTTTTAAGCCATAGTTTGGGGACATTTAGATAGAAGGGCACCTGATTAAGTGCCCTTGGCAGTGCTGCAGCAGAAAGAAAAGAATGAAAAGAAGAAATCCAGCACTCAGTTTTCTTCCTGAAACAACACCCATCCCTAATATCCAGTTTGCCAACTTTTATGCGACAGGAAATAACTAAAACAAATTTAGAGGGGAACTGACACTTTTAGCTCCCCAGTTTAGGGGATTGAAGAAAACATGACTCTGATGAAAAGCAAATTTAGGAGGACTCTGGGGGATCCAGAGTAATGGCTAACAGCAGTGGAATATAAGGCTAATTAAGAAAACTTGGTCTGTATAGACATAGCGCTTCCCCCTGCATTGTCCACCTATGGAGTCCAAGTTCAGCCTTGAGAGCGAAGGGGCAACAGGCAGGCTCCTCCGCAGAGTGGCTGGTGAACTGCGGGCTGACTGCTGGTAGCAGATGGGTGCTGTGGCATTGCTTGTATTTGTAAGTTTGTTTATGTGTTTTTCCCAACTGGACCTGAGGTCATTCTTCATAGGGAATGTGTGATGTGTGAACTCCAGTGACTTCCAGGTCCCTCTTGTGCCCGAAGCTGACTGGCCCCGGGGCCAGTGCAGACAAAAGCTGTAGTACACCCCCCCCCCAGACGTGGAGAGTGCCCTTTTAGGCCCAGGCAGACTATTTTTGAGGCATTTAAACTTGACTATAAAACCCACCAGCAGCTAAGATGGAACAAGGAGAGTCTGCTAGAGTGCCCAGGCACTGGGCATTCCCCACTGGACACAGTGGTGCCCAGTTTCCAGCCCAACCCAGCTATCTTGAGTGTGCCCCCAGCTCAGCAGGAAGAAAATGAGAAGGGCCAGTCCAGACCCTTTTGTTAGAATCAAACAAGACCAAGACCACTTTTGAAGCAAATTGATGAGCTAGATAGAAATCTGCAAACCACTCCCTAATTAGCCAAAGACTGATCAAGGCGCCTGAGGCAATTTCCTCCTGGATTTCACCCCTTTCTTCCCTTCTTCCTTCCCACCCCTCCCCAATCCACACTCCCATAGCACTCCACTTTTTAAAAAATGTTTTTAACTCTACTAAGGTTCAACATCAGAGAAAGTTGGAGGATGGGTCTGGATGTGTTCTGGCTGTGTGTCCCTTTGACACGGGACCAGGGCAGGAGTGAAGCTAGAGATATGAGAATACCCACCTGGGGGATCTAACTCTGGCTCTCAGGAAATGCCCTTGGGGCTGCAGAAGGTGGGAGCAGCCCTAGAACTGAACCCCTGTTTTGTTGTTCCCTTAGTCTTGAGTGCTGAGCCTGGGGGGAGCCAGTCTGGTGGGGTGCACCTGCAGCCCTCGCAGAGATGCTACAAGTATTTACACATCCGTTCACACACGCTCCCAGAGACCTCCATCCTCTGGGCAGGGCCCCTCATTTTGTGGTCCCAACCCATCCATGGGTGCGGATAAAAAGCTTGGCAAGCCTGTCGTGGTCAGACTTGGATTCCTGCTCCAAGGCATCCCGGCACAACAAACTCACTAGGACAAGAGGCTCGGCGCGCGGCGCGGAGGTGGGGGCTGGATGCCCGCTGGGGAACGAGAACGCAAGGATCAAAGCCGCAACGAGGGTTTGTTAGCCGGGCCTCTCGAGTCCCCCGGGCGTCCTAATTGCGCGCCCTGCAGCCGCCCGCTCGCAGGCTGTCCCGCCGCGTGGGCGCCGGGCTGCGGGCTGCAGAACAGCTGCGAGGCCCGAGGAGCGTCCACCCGCCCGCTGCCCAGCGCTGGGGACCCTCATTGCCCCGGGAAGAGCCTAGGAGAAGGAGGAGGAGGGGCCGACAGACCGCGGCTGCCCGGCAGTCTGGGAGCGGGGGAAGTTGGCCGCCCCACTCAGCCAGCACCAGCGGCCTACAAGCGGAGACTTTTCCTCCTCCGCCTCCCGGGCTGCTCTGAAATCATCCTCTTAAAAAGAAAGGAATTCACACATCAAATAACGGCTCGGAAGAGACCAGCGTGAAAACTGGAGCTGCTTTTATATAACTCAACCCAAAGTCGTTACAGATTTTGTAAATTCCTAATACGATGGGAGGGATTTTTTCCCCCTAAACCAAGTCAGGCATTTCATCATAGTACGTTCTGCTTTAGTAAAATCAGCTCCCTTGAATTTCATCGCTTGTTAAAAAAAGATAAACTTTATTTTTGTAATTTTCAATCACAAAAAAATCTATATTTTTGTCTAAGCATTTATTTTACTGAATCAAAAAGACATGAAAAGAAAAATCATGTTTTACTAACGTATATAAGTGACTCTTTTTTGGACAACATATAATAAATATGATATATCACTTATCACTCAGTCTTTCAAATGTACATTTTTTTTTCATATTATGGAGCATGCCACTTTTCCAAAAGAAAAAAGGTCATGAGAAATCAGTGCAAAGTTCTCAGTTACCCTCCTCTTTTCTCTGGGGCAGATGGAACGTCCACAGCAACGCCCTGTGCCTCGGAATCTGAGGCTGGCTGTCCATCTACAATTCTCTCTGCCCCTACGGCTTCCTCTCCGTGCCCTTCCTTCTTCCCTCCTTTCCCCTCCCCCCTCCCTCCCTCCTGCTTGTCCGTAAAGTCATTTTTAAAAAGAACTTGAGGTTTTGTTTTTGTTGATGTTTTCACTTACTGGTCGCACTTTCTGTGGGGGCAGCATTTTCGCCAGTCACACTGCTGTGGGGAGCTTTCCAGCCCTGTTTCTGGGGGTGGGGAGATGGAGAGTGGAGGGCTGGCTCCTCTTTGGGGCCCCCCCCTCCCATTGGTGTGCGGCTTCTTCTCTCACTTCCCTGCTTCCCGGGGTCGCTATCGAGAGAGGCCTCGCGGCCTTGAGCGGGGAGAGGAGGGGCAGCTGTCCGGTCGGGGAGGGGATGGGGAAGGGACCGCGGCGCTGTCAGTCGCTCGTTCTTCACCGGGGGTGCGGGGTGCCTGGGATGGGGTTGGACAAGGGATTGAGGGCCGGCTGTCCCCCAGGCCCCAGGCCGTGGATGAGCACGCGGGGCACCAGGGGCCGCTGCAGCTGGGGGTGGGGCGCGGGAGGAGTCCGGTACATGCTGCTGTACATGGCTGCGGCGGCCGCGGCGGCCGTGGTGCTGTCCATGCTGCCCAGCAGGCTTGGGTGGTAGAAATAAGGCGACGGAAACATCCTCTGCAGGGCCGAGTAGTTTCCCGCCTCGGCCAGCAGCTCCAGGCCCACCGCGGTCTGCCGCTTCCACTTGGTCCTGAAAAAAAGCAGGCGTGCAGGCACCCCGCCGCTGTGGGCTCCGTCCAGGCACCAAGGCCCCTTCTCTCATCCTCTCCTGCCTTCTCTTTCTCGGGGGACAGGAAAACCGAGAGCTCTGAGAACCAGGAATGAACCGCACCTCCTAGCCCCCTCCCCCACGATCTTGCTCACAGAGTAACCCAAATTCAAGTCAACTTTGTAAATTACACCCTTAATATCTGAGACACTCAGAAATGAAATTCTACCAGCTTTGCTGCCTTTACCTGACCCTCTACTCTGCTGTTGCCCCCTTTATAATTAGGCTACTTCCTGAAACTTTCCTGAAGGCCAACTGGGACCACTCTTTCTATAGGCGGGTCTTCTCCTCCTCCTCTAATTTCTTTCCCCAAGTGCCCCCCCCCAACAATCCCAGAGTGTCCACTCTCTGCCCCTCCCCCCTTCCTCCAGGCCTAGTGAGTAGAAACCATAAACAAAGGGACACAGAGACTCCTGAGCCCCTCTCAGTCCCCCAGCGCTGTGGAGATACATCTCTCTCCCCATTCTGATAGGACCTTACAGCGGGTGGGGCGGGAGGCTTGGGGCAAGGGAGGCAGCAAGGTTTCAAAATGGAATTGGTTTGAGGGAGGACTCTCCCAAGGTGACAGTACCTTGGGGCCATTTCAGGAGGGGAAAAATGCATTTCAAGATATTCTCTCCTCTGGGAGAGAGTAACAATTAAAACCTGTGATCAGCTCTTCTCAGTCTCTTCCCTCCCCCACCATACCCCGCTAGGAAGAAGAGGCGATCAGGCCTTTGCTCAAATGCCCCACGAAAGAACTCAGGGCTGCTGGGCCATCCGTACCCGGCAGCTTCAGCCAAATTAATAAACATGTCGCCCATTTTAAATTGGCTACAAATGACACTAATGTTTTCCGACAGAATTAGGGTGGCTGAAACCGTATGTAATGAGACAGAAAATTATGGTAAAGATGACAACTGGATGGGCATTTCCAACCACACTTATGGACGATTAGAAGACAAATGAGAGAAGAGGAGAAGACCAAAAAAAAAAAAAAAATCGAGACAAGGGAGACAACTGCCAGGCTTGGAAACACAGCATAACTTCAGCCTCAGATTGCCTGGGCTCGCACTACACTTCAAGGGCCCGCAAGCCCTTTCCTGATTTCCTTTCAACAGAGGCAGTGATTCCTGGCAGGCTCTGAGGTGACAAATACAGGGGACAGACCCTCGGTCTGGATGCCTGGCCGGCTGCCTCATAAGCCGAGGCAAGGACATTTAAGCTGAGACCAGTGGGGCAGTTCCTTCCGGACCGAAATAGCCAGGCTGTGTGGCCAGCTGTAGACATTCGGAACCAGCCTGGGGCAGGCCCAAAGGGTGCACAGCACGGGCTCTACAGGCCTGAGTGTCAGCTGCACAGATGTCTCAATTTGAGAAGGTGTGGCTTGATCGATTTGGGGGGGGGGGTGGATTCCAGCCACTGGGGTTTGAGAGGGAAAGCAGCATACGTTAAGACACTCAGCAATGCAAAATGCTCCAAACTCCAGCTGCCTATCGGTCCCTCTCACCTTGGGGATGTGGCTAATCCCTGTTCCAGCCTGGAAGCCCACCCCCCCCCAACCCCCAGGGCCCACTCTGGGGCCTCTATCTGAGTTCCTGGGGTCTCCCAGGGCCAGGAGGGGAGAAGATTGGCACGATGGTCATGACCTAGATGGCCAGATGCCTTTGCTCCCTGCCACAGCCTCCCTTACCTGCGGTTCTGGTACCAGGTCTTGACTTGGGTGTCTGTGAGGTTGAGTGCAGCTGCCAGGTCCATGCGGTCCTGCACACTCAGGTACTTCTGCCGCTCAAAGCTACGCTCCAGTTGATTGAGTTGATGGTCAGAGAAAGCTGTCCTGGCTTTTCGAGGCTTTTTGGCTCTCACAGGGGGACTCTCCCGGCTACTTGTAATCTCCCGGTCTCCTTCCTCCTTTGTTCCTATGGTAGAAACCCACAGCCGTAAGGTACTGTGGAATAGGAAAGGGGAAATGCCCTCCTGGCACACACTTCCACATCCCCAACTCAGCTGCTAGTCTCAGGGGACTATACTCTGCCACCCTCATCACACACATACTTGGACCCTAGCCAGTATGAAGAAAGAAGACCAAGGCCAAGGAGTTTGGAACTTTGTGCGGCGCTCCAAAAAGGGTTCTAAAAGGTTGTCTGATCTTCCCATCTTTGGAAGTTAAAAAGAAAAAACAATATTTTACAATATAGTAGGGTCCTTTCGTTATTGTTTCCTTCACTGGGGGGGGGGGGCGCTGTCCCATTCCTTAACCGTTTTCACTATGACCTTATTTTTGCCTGATTTGGAAGTTTTCAAAAGATCTTTCCACTCTGTTTTGTTTTGTTTTGAGGAAGGGACACCTTTTTCATTTCACTTTTTCTGTTTATTGAAAGTTACAGGCACTTGTTTTCCTTTTTCAGATGCACTTGGCAAATGTTGGAATCAAGTTCTCTGCAGTTGCTTGCATTGAGTCTTGTAAAGCTTCAGAGAGAATATGTCACCCAGACACCAAGCAGAGCTCAAAATCACTGAGCCCATCCAGGTGACAGCCCAGAGATTTCCGGATTCTATTTGTCAACTTTGGTTTTTTACTGAAATGCTGGGAAATCGATATGTCAGCCCCTCTCTGTTTGTACCCGTTTTTGCTGCGCTCCTTGATCTTCCCTGCAGGAAGAACAATAATCTCTCTAATTGACCCACTGGGGAGGTTGGTGCACAAAAAATCGCCAGACCAGACTGTACATCTGTTTTGGGCACTATTATGCTAATGTGATAATAGTAAACCGAGGAGCCAGTATCCTACCTTCCAGATAGTCAGCACACATCTTTCCCAGAGATGGCAAAGGTTAATAATAATAATAATAAACTTATTAGTAAGGGAAAAAAATAACTCTCCTGGCACATTAAAACTCTTTTGTCATGCAAAGACCAGAACACTTCCTTATAAAATTGTATGAGTAGAAAATGGAAAAAGGGAGTTGAAGGACTGTTTCAATTGCCATCTTCTGATTTTACAAAAATAAATAAATCCAAATTCCATCCAATTTTATTTTCATAAGCGCCATTTCCCAATCACTTGCAGGGAGACGAAAATCTTACTAAAATACAAAGACTCAGTTGGGGCCATGGAGTCAGAAGGGTATTTTAAAAACTGAAAAACTATAAATTTTTACCATATCGGCTTCCCTATATCAATCACAATCTAATTTTAAAAAGTTGCTTTGTTACTCAACTGGGAAAATTTTCCCTCATTAAATCTGATGATTGCTGTGACGGTGTTTAGAAAATATGGTGTGCTGGGAGGGGGGAAAGAACGAAATAATTTACATTAAAGAATAAACTCTTTCTGCACACACCCCTAAACACCACGCTAGCTAAGCGCGTTCCTCTCTCCCACCTCCCCCCATTCCCACCCCCAAGGTCTCAGCTAGAAAAATCTCAAGTACTTCCCTTTTATCAACGAAAGTATGCCCGTCAGATCCCCTCCGCCTCCGCCCTATTCTTAATACATTGAAATTAAGTAAAACAAAGAAAGGAGTGGGACTGCGGGGAGATTGAGAAGTGGCAATGTAACAATAAACCGAACTTCGGACGAGTCCTCCCGTCGCGCGCCCAGGCCTCCCTCCCGCTAGCAGTTTTTGACCCGGGCGCGATCGCCCCAGAAGCTCCCGGAGTAACCCCGCATCGGAGACTCGCGGGGGTCCGAAGGGGAGACCGAGAACCAGAGGACCAGAAGCTACACGGCTCAGCCAGCCAGCCGAGGCGGCGCGACTCACCGTGGCATTTGATGTCGCTCTGGGAATCTTCCCGCTTGTCGAGTTTGGTTTTGCTGTCCTCCTGCTCCAGCTTTGGCCTGAAGCTCTCGTGCGCCGCATTGCTCTCCTGCTTCGGGGTGTGGTGGGGAGAGGAGACGCTGGTGCTGTAGGGCGCACACGCCGCCAGAGGTTTGCTGTCGCCCAAGATGTCCTTGATTAAAAAAGAAGAGGTGGAAGTCCTGGGGGCCGAGGCGGCCGGGCCCAGCTGCTGGGCCGGTGGCTGCTGCTGCGGCGGCGGCGGCGGCTGCTGTTGGGGTGAAGGCTGCAAACTTTGCGTGGGGGCCGCGGCTGGCGGCGGCGGCTGCTGGCTGTGGTGGAGGTGGTGGTGATGCTGGGGCCCTTCTGCTACCAGATGCGGCTCCGGGGGCTCCATGGTGACGGAGATGGGAGAAGAAGGCGCCGTCCCTACAGTATCAATCTCCGAACAGGGGGACGGAGTGGCCTGACTCCTAAAATCCGCGGTCCTGGCCTCGCCGAGCGGGCGGAAATCTCCATTCATCATGCCGGGGCTGCCCGAACTGGCACTGGACAAAATCGTGTCTATTCCAAAACTCGACCCGCTGGCCCCTTCCATTGTTGTCATTTCTACATGAGGTCCGCGCCACTTCGCCGCTCAGCAGCCGCCGCGACCGAGCAAAGGAAGCTATCGATCGTAAAACAAAATAAACACTAAACAATGTTGTCGCCGCTTTGAAAAAACAAAAAAGTGGGGCGGAGGAGGGAAGGAAGGATAATCGGGAGGTGGCAATCGGTGAACACTTTGGACACTTTTTGTTTTCCTTATTCATAAAGTAAGGGTGAGGAGAAGGGGAGAAGGGAAGACAGGGGGAAAGTTACAAAAATTGTTGAGGAAGAACGGAGCCTGCGCTCCAGGGACCACCGCGCACGTGCGGGAGGCGGTGGCGGCGCGGGGACCCAGACGAAGACGCAGGCGGCAGGAGGTGACCCCGACGCCGCCGCCGCTGCCGCCGCCGCCTGGGTCTGCCCACAGCCTGGCACCAGGCGGCAGCGGCGGCGGCGGACCTGGCAGGTGCAGCGCCCTCGAAGCCCCGGCGGTCGCGCGCGCCCTCGGAGCTCCCGGGCAGCTCCCCGAGGTGGCTGCCGCGGGCGACTCGGCCTCTCTGGAGCCGAGTTTCTGAACTTTCTCAGAAAGTTGTGGAGAAGACACCGCCGCAGTGGTCGCGGCCACGCAGGACGCAGAGGAAGAGAAGGAAAAGAAGGAGAAGGAGCAGGCGCAGGCGGAGGCGGCGGCGGAGACGCGGCGCCGAGCGACTCCGGCCGCTGCCGGGCGCGTTCGCTTGTAATCCGGCTGCGAGCGGGCGGCGCCGACCCCCTCACGTGACGTCACGGCCACTGCCGCCGCTCTCCGCGCTGCGCGGGGCCCGCGCCCCCGCCACCGAGGCCGCGCGCCGGGCCCCGCGCTCCCATTGGCCGCGCCCGCGCGAGCAAGCGACGCCGACGTACTGGGAGCCAATGGACGCGCGACTCTCGAGCCCGTCAGCGAGCGCGGCTCGGGCCCCGCTGCTCTTTTGAGAACCTGCTCAACCCTTTGCCTGCAGCCCAAAGCCCAACACCTAGTCCTGCGGTGGTGCCGGTGTCCACAATCACGTGGGCGGGCAAAGGCAGAGAGGAGAGGAGAGCCGGGGTAGACTAGAGAGGGGAGCCAAGGGGGTAAAATTAGAAACAAACAAACAAAAAAAATTCCACCAAGAGAGTAGCAACGATGTGTCCGTTTTCTAACGAAGTCCGGGGAGGGAGGAGAGAAAGGACCGTGAGGGAAAAGGAACCCGGCTGGCTTACCTTTGGGCTCCAGCGCGTCCGCCCTCGCAGCATCCCCAGACACGCGCTTAAATAGTCCGAGGGCACTGAGAGCAGAGGAAGGGGATCCCTGAAGGAATCCACGGGAAAGTGTGTAACTCCAGCAGCCGGACCGCTGGGTGGGCCGGTGGACTCGGACCTCCGATTTGGCCCCCAAAGAGACCAGGAGCCCGGGCTGTGGCCCTGCTGGGCGGCCGGCCTCCGAGGGGGGTTGAACGCATCCACCCGGCACTCTCGGGAGGCGTGGGGTGGGGAAGGGGCCTGCTGCTCAAAACCGCGGACCCAAGTGTGGTCACCAGTCAGGGCCCGTGCTGCAAAAAAAATGCCTGGCCAGACACTTTCTCCTGAGCGGGGTAAATAATGCCCCGAGGCGTTCTCTAGCGGCGAGGGCGGCGATGGTTCACCGCAGTGTCAGTCTGGCGCGGGGCTCAGGAACCCAGGTGGCGGGTCCGCAGCGCGCACTCCGCCTCGCCACCAGCCAGTTCTCTCCTCTCTCACTCTCTCTCCCTCCCTCCTTCCGCCCCCCCACCTATCCGTCCGCTCATTTGGAAAGGAAACAGTCACTGCGGATCCACTTGGGACCTGGAGCGTGGCTTGACTGTGACGCCTCGTCGGAGGGTATCAACTTACATTATTTTCTCTAGGACGTCTCCAACCTGTCTCTTGTTGAATGTCAGAGTAATGGGAAGTGCCAGTGACAAGACGGCGTATTACTCCTGATTAAGTGCCGTGTCAACCTAATTAGCAGAGTAATTATAAGGTGCTAATGAATGATTCAAAGTTCTTTGAGTTACATTTTACTCCAAATTACCATTTTAAGAACCCTATGAATCTGAGTGGCTGGCATCGCTTCCGTGACTAGGTGCAGAATGATGGTAGGAAATGGCCTTTAAAGTCTCCAAGGGCCGGACCGAAATCTGGGGTTTAGTTGCAGTTCTGAAAGTCTTTTTCTGGGGGACAGATTTTTTCTGTTGAGGACGGGGATGGGGCGGGGTGGTGTCGGGGAGGCAAATGACCTCCTGGGACGAGATGCTGCCTTTCTGTCGGAACGGCATCGTGTGAGCCCTCAGTCAGGAAGGGAGTAGGTTGGAGACTCACCCTCCCTGCGTTTTCCTAGGGAATTCGCTGTGTTTGACCCAGAAAAAGCCCGCGCTATTTCAAGGCTGTGTTGAGCTGTTTCTTATCTTTATGCCGTTTTTTCTTTTTCTTTCTTTCTTTCGTCCTCCCCCCCCCCCCCCACGGGTCGGTCTCTGAGGAGAACAGCAGGGAGAGAAAAGACCAAGGCGAGGAGATGTACAGTCCTGGCAGCTCTCGCTTTTCTCCTAAGGCGAGGGGAGTTTGGCAGAGGAGTCGGGGTTGGTGAGCCGAGGCGGGGACGCGGGGCGAGCTGCGGGCCAAGGCCGTAGCGGGCCGGAGGCGGCGCGGAGAGACCCTGGAGAGCGCGCGGCGGGCCCGCGGGGTGGGGGTGAGCTCCTCAGCGCTGGGAGGCCGCAGAGGGCCTGGGTGATGCCCGGAGAGGGGTTGAATCCGCCGCCTTCAACGAGGCAACTGCTCACTGACCAGACGCTCCTGGGAGCCTGCCAGCCGCGCGTCGGCCTGCCAGCGGGACGGGTATTTCGGAACCACCGGCCCCGGACTTCCGCGGGCATCTAATCTCAGGGAAGCCCTTGGCGTCACATACATGCGGCCAGGAAGCCGAACACTCTAGTGGCCTCGGCATCCCGCACCGCTGGCTTGTGTGGGAAGCGCGTTGGGGCTGCCCAGACTACAGGTGTATGCTACACGTTATTCTCCCCTCAAATACCAACCAGGGATCTTCTCATTCTGACATCACCTACCACTTCCCAAATGAAGTGCGTTCGCCCCCAAACCCGGGGTTCCACCCGCACTTCCCTCTCTGACTCTTCTGGGGGGGAAGTGGGGAGGAGGAAAAAACAAATTTTGATCCAGAACTAACCGGCACTGCACAAATCAGGTATTCTCGACCTTGATAAATTATTCATTTAAGCCTGTTTTTGTTTTGCTCTGACGCCTAAAATGACTCAAGAGCTCTAAAGGCTTCTTGCACAGATTGTGTTGGGCAGTTTAACAGGATTTTTAGCTTGGAATAATTCACAACATTAGCAGGGAAGAGAGAGAGGTGGCCGCATGAAAATAAAAACGAAATCTGAAAAGAAAGGAAGAGAGGAAGGTGGAAGTTTTAGAACAAAAATAGCGTTCCTTTTGTGAAAACTCTAAAAAGCAAAGAAACCGGAAGCCCAGTAGGCCCCACCTTGTGCGTGTCTCAGATCATGTTTTCTTAAGAAAATGTTAAGACCATAGAAGACTTCTTTGGGTGAGATGTTAGGAGATCAGCTTTCAGGAACAACAATTGTGAGGGGAAAATATGACCTTGACTTTTATCAAGGCTCCTATCTTTGGGTCCCTACTAGAGAGGAAATGCTAGTGGTGGCCTGAATATCTATCTAAAAGAGACCCAAAGACCACATTGCAAACTTAATGAAAGCCAAATTCTTCAGAGCTGGACTTTTGTTTCTTAACTTTTCTTAGTTCTTTTTTCTCCACACACACTCCTCTTTTGCCATTTTTTTTTTCCTGAGAGCGTATACAATCTAAACACCCAGGAAATCATGTACCGTCTAGCAGAGTAAACATAATTAACTTTTCATTAAAAATAAAAATTCAGAAATAGAACAGGTGTAGACTAATAACATTTTCAATTCCCAAGTATAGGAAAGGAAATGCGTTAACTGGATTTAATCTCAGATTTTCCCACTGAATTTAAGACACAAATAAACATAGTCCCTAAAGCAACATAAGTTTGAAAATGTTCTTCCACTCCGGGCCTTCATGTCCTTAAAGAAAAAGACACGAGAAAGAAAGAAAATTATTTAATTTTTGGAAGATTTTGGAATTCTTACACACAAAACAGTTATTTGCCAAACGTGGATAATAGAGAACAAAGTTTTCCTTCTGCTTTAAAGGATATGTCAGTCCTGATTACCACTAAAGATGCTCCCTCCCTGCCAAAATCACGATTCAAACATTCATGTATTTAACAAGTTTTGTTCTTTAATATATATATATACTTTCTTCATTCATTTTGACAAGAGAGATTTGGGATTGTGTTTAAACTGGAGCATCGGTTTTTAAAGAAACTGAACTTTGAAGAAATGCATCTCTAGATTACGTTGAACTTGGAACTGGTGTTTCTTCTTATCATGTTTAATTCGAACGTTTCTAAAGGTCCACATGATGACAATGCCAATTTACAGGAAAGAAGTGCAGAGGCGCTTCCCTCCACAGGGCGGCGCCAAGAGGCCCCAGCCGAGAAAGCCCGCTATTGTTTCTTTCTATAAAAGATGCCAGATGCACATATAAGCTCTCCCTCTAGTAACGCTGACTCCCTGACCACATCCTGACCTCTCAACGTTTGAAAGCTAGAGGAGCATGGGAAGTTTTCTTTATTTTTCTTTTCAGTATATAAAGATATTTCCAACTGCTTAAGGACTTGATGCATATTTGCATAGAAACATAATGTAATAAAGAGAAAGACTTGAAAATACTGAAATTGAGTCCCTTAAATAGACAGAAACCAGGAGAGTGGTGACAGGAGCCACGAGAGACAAGTAAAGTAGATGAAAAAGAATAAGGTAACTGAAAACTGTTTTAACAGAATAATAAGTTAAAATGATAGCCTTTGCAAATACTAATCGTCCTAGAGGAATAAAAGTTTTGAGAGATAGTGCTGGTATCATAATAAAATCTGTGAGAGCTATAAGTTCATCACAGCTTTAAAGATTAGCAGAGACCTAGTGAAGCTGGCAGTCCTTTGGGGGTTAGATATGTGTTGTGCCAGAACAATCAGGAGGCAGGCCAGTGGAGATAGTAGAGAAAGAATGCTGGAAGAGAGAGTTTTAATCTCATTTTGCCACTTTCCAATGCTCTTGAGCAAGGCACTTAACCTTTCTGATGACCACTTTTCTTGTCCATTAAAGGGAAGAATAGTCCTTGCCTAGAATAGAGTGATTGTGATGACCAAATAAGACCTTCTATGTAAAATCTCCTTGCAAATTGTGAAGCAAGAGATTGACAAGTGGACAACGTGAAGGTGGCAGTTATTTCCAGCTACAGGTACCATACAGCAACCATATTTAATTCCCCTTCTTCCTTCCCTCACTCATTCTGTTCACTCACTCAGTCAATAAACACTGTGTGTGCATTCTCTGCCAGGTGCTTGAGAATGAGACACTGGCCCACCTCAGAGGGCTGCTGAGAGCTTGAACATGATGGAAATTGTCATAAATGCCATGACGCCTGCTATCATGAGGATACAAAAGAGAGACTGCGGAGTCCTGCCTTGGAAGGAGTTGGGGGAACAGAGAGGTTTCCTGAAGGAAATGAAGTGTATCTTTGGTCATGGAAAAAAAGCAGGTACATCCCAACTAGAGAGATATATAGAGGGATTTGTAGGGTAGCTAAGAGTATTAATGGTGCAATAATGTCCACAAATCGTCCAAACCTTTACTCTCCTGACAATGGGGCTGGGCAGCAATTTGTGGGCATATGTTGGCTGTAGAGATCTCTGCTGCAGGAAGGTACGAAATTCTCTTAGAGCACCGTGGAGGGAACAGAAACTGACTACGCATGCCTACAGACCTCCGCAGCAGAACTTTGCAGCACGTTTGATGTGATCTCGAGATGGTCAAATCTCCCCCACAAACTAAATGTAACCACTCTTCTCCACCTCTACTTCCACTTCCTTTCTTCTTTCTACGGGTCCACATGTGTAGGGAGAAAGAAGTCTTCCTTAGAGGCAGGGGTGGAGATACAGAAGATGACAAAGTGGAGGCAGTTGGAGGAGGAGGGGGGAGGAGGATTTTACTTCACCCGTCCTAAACTAAATCATTGTCCATTGAAGACCAGCTCCTGGGAAATGAAAGGGCCCCCGGGTGACACAGCCACGCCCCTCTATAAAAATAATTCTGAGGCCGCTAAGGTTCAGTAAGGTAGTTGAAGCTTGTATCAACTCCTGAGGTTAAGAGGGAATGGCGGGGCGGAGGCAGAGGAGAAAAGAAAGCCTCAGAGCGCTGGGCGAAGATGCCAATCAGAAAAGGGGAAATTCATTTGCGATGTTAATTAACAAGCGGCTAATTAAAACGGCACTTTGAGTGCTAATCAATCGCCTTATTAAGTTAGAGCCATCACTGGAACAAATTGAAAGCTCCCCGCCCCGGCTCCTGCTTCTGGTGCGGGCGGGGCTGGATTCCCCAGACCTAGCGGGGTAGGCGACCGCTCAGGAAGCCGCTGAGGTCCACAGAATCTCCAACTGCCAGATTCAACCCCGCGGAACTGCCCGCTCCTGCCCTGGGACCTGATGAACTGGACCAGTGTCTAGGAGGCGATTTCTAGTCCAGACGCACCGGGCAGGGGAGAAGGGATTGCGTGCGAGAACAACGGGATCAGCTAATGGGGACTTTGCTTCCCCGAAGGAGCTCCCAAAAAGGTGCAGAAATTCGAACTGTGGGCCGCAAGCAGGGAGAGGAAGCAATTCAGCCCGAGAGGGGGCGCTCTCTGGCCAGGACCACGCATCCCCATTTCCCGGGACCCAGCGATCGCTTTACTTTCAACGCTCTTAGGCCCTTGCCCACATCCATCTCAGCAACCAGGAAAGAACTGGCGGGTCTTCAGGCAGCAAGGACAGGGTAGCTAGCCACCTCGGCTCGGTCTCCTTGGACTCCTCAAGAACCGTGTGGGATGCGTAAAGGGGAGAGGGAGTGGGTGTGCTAATCATCTGGGACGCGGGCACACCACGTCCAGCCACTAACGTGCCTCCCAGCCAATCCATTCGCGTTTCCTCATGCCTTTGGTCTTCCAAATTCGCTAAGAGAATTAAGATTTTGAATCTCTATTTTGAGGCGCCTTCCCCACTTCCTAATTGTTAAATGCCTACTTGTCACCAAATTCCCAAGGGAGAAGTAGTTGGCAACAAGAGGGGGCTGTGAATTTAAATGTTAATTAAATGGGTCCTTCTCCTGCAACTCCACCTGCCTGGCGGCCCTAGTTAAAGCAGAATGCACCGGACGCGCACACCTCAACATTCCTGGGGTGCAGAGCAGAAGCTCAGTTGAAGAGGGACTCCGGCGGACTCCTGTATGGTTTGCTTCTTACGGCCTGCTACAGGGGAAAAAAGAAAAAAAAAAAAAGAAGAAGAAGACGCCATTAGAAGGAGGTCTTTTGCGTGGCGGGTGATAAGTGGCATGGCCCAGGGTGTGGTTAATGTGTCTGCGATGACACACGAATGTTCTGAGCTGGCCTGTGGGCTTGCCTTCCCAGGGATGCGTCGGACTGCGCCTGCTAGTGGGTCTGAGCATGCTTGGGGTGTCCCGGGAGAACCGAAGGAACGGCTCCCACGTGCAAAGTTCGAAAGCATTAATATTTTCATCATATTATCATTATTCAATATAATAATATTTGCTCGGTTAGCGGCACTAATTAGGCCACATTAAAACTGTAGTGTCTCCCTAATGGTGCGTAATGTGCCCACACTCACATTTTTCTCTCTGAGGATGGGCGGCTCTTGGCTGGCAGAGAAGAGACAGACAAGCAGTGGGATAGATTAGGGTGTGCCGCCCCTTAGCGCGCGCGCACACACACACACACACACACACCGCCAGGAATCTGCTGAGTGGGGTCCGCCGTCTCGGCAGGGTCGATGGGACCCTCTGCTGCGCATTCGGCCCAGCGCCGAGCACCCTGCAGCCTCCTCCCGCGCCTCGGTTCTTTGAACTCGGCGGATTGATTTTGCTACCTTTCCCCCTGGTGTGTGTGTGCCTTCAATTGGTTAGGTTTTCAAGGTTTGGGAGGGCCGACGTGAAAGAATTAAAATACTCTTAACCGGAGCCCCTTGGCCGAGAACTGGAGGTCCCGCCCCCTAGCTAGGTGCTTTTAGGACCCCCTTCCCGATGGGAATTCCTTTCCAAGACTCGAGGGGGAGAGTGTAAAAGAAGCTCCCGCAGAGCAGGTCCGGTCTGGGTCTTCTTCCTCTTCTCGGTGCCAGCGGTCGGCCCCGGCGTCCTGCAGCCCTCCGCGAGGTGCATGTTAAGCTCCGGGAGACTGCCCCTCCCGCGGGCGCCGCGGCGAGATCACTCTGAATATGTAATATATTTGTAACGCGCGATGAGGTGTGATGTGTGTTCGGGAACGGTTGGGGGGGGGGGGGGTTGAACCCGGATTGGGAAGAGGGGGGCACAGAACTCACACTGTACTGCGCAGTCTAACAATCTGAACATTTCTTTATTAAAAGCTGCTGCGTGACATTTACACTGAGCCTCCAGCCTCTGCCTCTAATCCGGGTGAAAACGTATTGAACCGCCGAATCGTGGCTTCTGCGTGCGGGGACGCTGCGGTCCGCGGCCTGGCCGGGCCCCTGGGCTGCAACCCGAGAAGGCCCCTACCCCCTACCCCGTCCCACCGGGGAGGGTGGGGAGGGGCGGTTACCTCCAGCCCAGCCCGGGCGCCGGGGAGTACCCGGCCTCCGGGCTCTCGCTTCACCCCCCGCCAGCCGCCCGGCCCAGCGACGCTCTAAAGACCCGGTCCAAGCCTCCAGTCCTTCCTTCCCCCAACAAAGAAGTAAACTTTCTACCTCTCCCCTGCCCCTCCCCCATAATCCGATCGTTTAGAGCTGCTGCTTTCCTTTTGTCAGATTCCTCCTCCCGGATCAGTCTGAGTACACGATCAGAACTGCTCAGAGAGCAGGAAGCACATTGATTTCAGCTTGTTCTGTCCACAGACAGGCCCTGACAAGGTTGTTAGAACAGTCGGAGAGGTCTATACAATCACTTAATTACCAAAACTGTCAGTCAGGCGGGACGCGGGTCCGCGTCCCGGGCTTCGCCGGGCATTCCAGCAGTGGGCCGCGCGCGTGATTGATCGGTGCTGATAGCATCGCAAAATAATTACCGCGAATTTTCTGATGTGTGATTTTTATCCCAAGTTCATGCTTCAGAGAGGTAATCGGAGGATGAGAAGGGTCAGTGCCATTTCGGATTACCTGGAGTCGGCGAAAAAGGGTAAAACAGAAGGGGGAGCGTCTCCGAGGAAAGGGGGGGAAAAGGGGGTGCAGAGAGAGAGGGAAGAAGGAGAAGAAAGAGAGCGAGTTATGGATTGCTGGAGGGACTGCAAGCCATTCGTCAAACTGTGCAAGTGATTTCCTTCAGAGCCAGCATATGGCAGATTGATTTTGTCCAACGTCGGTTTAGCCACATTTAAAATGATGCAGCGGTTATTACTGCGATTGGCTTAGGAGCTGACAGGCAGTTGTAGGCGCAGGAGTATAGATCCTGTTTACCGGAGACGTGTTCGTAACTGCTGTCAAATACAGTTAAGTAAATATCATTAGGAAAGAGCTCCGTTAAGAGAAATGCCAATCCAATAAATATGGTTTTCCTCCCCGCCCTCTGCATGGCTGCCTACGCCTCCTTCCGAGGGTCCCCTTCCTGCTCCTTTGCTGCTCGGGTCAGGCGTTGCGGGCAGGGTGTTGATTCCCGCGGCCTTCGGGGCCGGGGGCGAGCCTAGGGTAGAAGACGGCAGGCCGGCGGGCGGGATGGGGAGGCCCTGGGAGCGCTGCCTCTGCCCTCGCCCTCAGGTAGAGGGAAAGGCTTAGGGTGGCTGGGGGCGCCCAGTAACACCACTTGCGTCCTCGCCCAGCTCACCCCCCACCCCCCAGAGTGTTCGCAGGGCCTCGGACTCAGACACGAGTCTTCGTATCTTGGGAGCCAAAGGGCGCCCGTGGGACCAAGCCCCATTGAGGGGGATGAAGGGCCCCTGCCCTCGTCTTTATCCTACAGGCCTCTCCCAGTCCTGGCGCTTCTTCCTTTTGGGAACTAGACTGGTGATTCTAGGGGCAGGCCTGGCCTCTCTGGCTTTTCGGGAGAGTCGGAGGAATTGAGTCCAGGATGACAGTCCGGCTGTTTCCACCCAGGTCCCAAGTCCCCAGAGGAGCCGTCTTGGGTCTGACGTCCCCAGACCGCCAGAGTCTGTAATGGAAGAAATGAAATGCGTGAGAACCACAACTCCATAGGTGTCCTGGCAGGGCACAGCACCTCGGGCAGACTCTGGGACCCGGGGAAGAGCTGAGGTGCAGTATTTTGTGAGCCTTGTCCTCTCCCAGGCCTGCAGCCCTCTGAAGGCAAAACTCTGAGCCTCCTCCTCAAGACAGTATGGGTTTGGTCGAGGGCCGAGCATGGAGGCCCAATTCATTTACCCTTGGCGTTGGCCTCCCTAGTTGCTTGGGCTAAGGCTGGTCTTTCATATCCTTTTACAGGAACAGGAAGAAGGAAAGGGAAACTAACACAGGTTATGTTCACTTAGTAGGCCCATGATGATTCTTCACAGCCCTCAAGTCCCAACCAGGATATCTTCCTAGAGAGGAAAGGCCAAAAACACTTTACAAAGAGGGAAAGGAGGTCAGATCATAGGACAGGTCCCCTCACAGCTAGGCAGGAAAACCAGCCCAGAAGGCAGCAAAAGGGTCAGAAACATGAAAGGATCGCTCTAGAGGCTGAGGGGCACCCTGGTTTATAATTTGGTCAAAGGAAGAAGTCATTGGCCCCCAGAGGCGCGTCTTCTCCCTTCCCAAGGAACATGAGGGTTCACAAATGAAGAGGCTAGCCCTCCTGCAGCTCTTTTCTACAGAGTAAAACACACATCGCCTTCATCAGTGTTTGGGATGTAAAGAACTCTGTCTATTTAAAAGCGATGCTGCATTTTTAAAGTCAAACAGTACCAATGTATGTGGCGAATCAAGTAGGTAAACAACTTACATATGGTTGCTGCACTTGAAGGAACCATCCATTCTCATGCACAGCAAATTGAAGAAACAATGGCACTAATGAGCCTTGCAAAATGCAACTGTGAATAATGAAAGACAACACTGCATTTTGCAACAGAAAGAATAAAGG
>NW_024412388.1:77530855-77579685 GCF_014898765.1 Herpailurus yagouaroundi
AAAATCAATCACTCTCCCCAGCCTGACCGGGTGAAAACAGATGCATAACATATTCATGCGCTGAGCTCACCGAGCAGCCCGGCGAGGAACTAACTTTTTTTTTTTCTCTCTCTTAAATAAAGCGAGGAGGACTTCCGCGGCTCGGCAATCCTGCTAAAGCTGGCAGATGCAGCAAAACTAATATGTGTAAATGCTTTAAAGCAATAATCTGCTTACAGCGACACTTCCCCGAACGGCGGCAGGACTGAGGGGGAAAGAGAAGGCGCTTGGCAGCCAGGGGAAACCGAATTGTTTTGACACCGCCATTGAATAGCAAAGCCTGGTGGATAATCATTTCATAGGATAATTGTGGGCAAGTAAAAAAATAATAAAAAGAACCTACCCACTTCACCCACCCTTTTTACCTTCCCCCATCAAAGTGAGCGACGAGTTCTCCTCATTATTTTTACCTTGCTCACAACATCACTAGGTCTCTTCTAAATGAAATAGACTTAATAATAATACTAGAAGGTAAACGGAGCTGGAATAATATTTACTGTATAATCATTTGGGCTCTGTTAAGCTCAGCACTTCCCTTATCTCAAGAATCTCACTAATTGCTTCCAGTCTGAAAATGACCAGACAGACTTATTTCGTTGGAAGGTTACGTACACCTACTGTTAAAAGGCATATATGTGTTTTTGTTTTAAAAGTCCATTCTCATCCAATCCCCCCTCCCTTCTAATTTTAAGTAGCTGATGTTTTGTTTGGCTGCTGTTTTATTTGCTGTCAAAAAGAATTTGATGCAAAAACCATTTAAGCATGTATACAACCCATGGAGGGATTCATTTGACCTCATTACACTGCAATAAAGAAGAAATCCAGTTTGTTAAATATCACCAAACCGCATGCATTTCACATCAGATCATAAGAGCAATGCTTCAAAAGATTACCCCAGAAAGTGCTTAGAAAGATGGAATGGGTTAACTTTGCTTGCCAGAAGGTGTTCTGACAAACACAGGAAAAGAGAGATATGTGCAGCCCCCTTTAAGAGCAGAGCAACTGAAGAAAAAAGAGATTTATGCTTTTAATTAATGGCAATTAAACCATGCCTGTTGGCTTGGCCTATGGCAATTGTTCCCTGCAAAAAGGAGGCCGAGCTGGTGACAAGCATTTGAATCCGCTAAGTTCTGTCAAGGGAGCTGACTCTGCAGGCATCAAAACCAAACTAAATCAATAAAAGAATTAAACTTTTATAAATTGCATTTTGACAAGTATCAGATACCGTTAAGCTTTGATATTATGAATTCCTTGGAGGTGATGCAAACAAGAAGGGCCGCAGTTAGAGATCCAAACAATCAAAGAGGCTTGTTAACATGCACTGTCAAATGCATCAGTGCTATTAATTACTACAAATTAATGTGACTCTCTCTTCCTCTGGTGATTGGAATAATAATCAGCCAGATTCGTGGAATGAGCACGGAGAACATATGCAAGCCTGCCAAAAATAATAAGTTTAAAAAACAGTAGACATTTACAATCTTTGTGTTCAAAGACTGGATGGTTTTCTTCTTGCCAGTTGTGACCTCACTTTACCCCATCTTCCCGATTCCTGGGATCTTCTTCATGTGCTTTTTCCTGTGTGATGACAGAGGGAGGCATCATGCTCTTGCCAATAATTATTGGAGCATAGAATAAAATCTTTATTGTGCTCCAGTGAGGTGTGGGGAAATATAACCCCATCCGAAGTGATGGTTTTCTAGGAAAGGAACCCAAATGTCAGAAGTCCTAAAATGTGGCCACTTCCTAGCACGAAAACTTTGCTCTGCAGTGAGGCTGATAATTAAAATTCCATGATGCTCTCACTCTGACAGTGTAGGAGGCAGGACTCATGGGGGAAAGAGGAACCCTACTTAAAGATTCTGGGTATCCAGAATGATGCAAACAGAAGAATTTCCACCAGCATATTGTGCTACTCTACATCTACAGATGCCCATTGCCAGGGTTCATCTGTCCCCCCTCAGATCCACATTTTAAAGTAGAATGGGATTTTCATCTTACCAGCTAAAAGAATTGTGATTCTAGATCCCTAGACCCCCATTTTACCCAGTGAAATGCCTCACCACACTAAAGCTAAATAAATACCTGTGTTGCTAAAATGTAATAATTTAATGGGGCGCCTGGGTGGTTCAGTCGGTTGAGCGTCCGATTTCGGCTCGGGTCATGATCTCACAGTTCGTGGGTTCGAGCCCTGCCTTGGGCTCTGTGCTGACAGCTCGGAGCCTGGAGCCTGCTTCGAGTTCTGTGTCTCCCTCTCTCTCTCTCTCTGTTCCTCACCCACTCATGCTCTCTGTCTCTCTCTCTCTCAAAAATGAATGAACATTAAAAAAAATTTAATGTAATCATTTAAAAGTTCTAAAATGTTTTAAAAGCCAACATATTACATATTAATTAGTAATAACATACTTCCTGGTGCTTTCTGATATATAACATTTTTCTTTTTTTTTTTTAATTTTTTTTTCAATGTTTATTTATTTTTGGGACAGAGAGAGACAGAGCATGAACGGGGGAGGGGCAGAGAGAGAGGGAGACACAGAATCGGAAACAGGCTCCAGGCTCCGAGCCATCAGCCCAGAGCCTGACGCGGGGCTCGAACTCACGGACCGCGAGATCGTTACCTGGCTGAAGTCGGACGCTGAACCGACTGCGCCACCCAGGCGCCCCACATTTTTCTAGTTTATTTTGCTAATCTGGGCATTTTAATACCCTCCTTCTCAAAGTTACTTTACGCCTTCTACTTCTTACTTTGTGAACCGATGCATGTGGTTTCTCACATCTGAATACAAATACGTGTACTACATTTTTAGGTACATCGAAGAATGGAGTTTGGCCAGAGGACTCGGGAATTTCCAATAATTTGGGGGGAGGCTCTTCTATATAGCAGGGAGTGACCATTTCACAACATGAACTAATTTTTCACTTAGTTGAAGAGCACAGGGCACAGGGGTACAGAGTGGAGATGGGGGTGGCAGCGAGTGAACCTACAACTCTCTCTTGCCATTGGAAACAGGATTACAATTTGGAATAACGTACTGTCTCTTCCTATTGGCTTGGGATGATCCACAGCTCTAGAAAATCGTCATTTGCTAATTGTGTTAGCAGGCTACTCTGCATTGGTTGCGTGGGCTTTCTTAATCGCAGAGACACATAGCATAATAATACCTCCGACCTTGCAGTAGGAATGTGCCAGGTGTATACTGGTGTTTGGACTAATTATTTGATTTTTACTACTGACTATACCTAAGTGTGTGATCTTAACACAGAGGGGAATTATCTTGAAGCCATCTGGTAGCAGTTTTTCATGTCTGACAAAATTTAAAACTGAGTTTGAAGCTTGGCCAGTGATAAATATGCTTAGGATTCCACAAGAACTCGGTCCACCTCTGACCTTATACATACCAGGGCATTTGTCTCAAACTGTGGTTACAGTATTTTATTGATGTGCCTAATCTGTTATCCAGGAGCCACAATTCTTATGATAGATAGGATATTTGCTTGGATAGTGACAAGGAAGTTTGGGATGATTTTTTCTCTTTTTTCACTGTCAAGAAATGGATCCCGGCTCTAAGTCTGGATTTAAGTGTAAGTTTTCCATTTCAAGGGCTTCTGAAGATGTGTTCAAAAAGAGCATTAAAGGGGAGAAAGGGGTAACAAATGCTTATAAAGCCTCCACAGAAAAGTCTGATAGATAAAAGTGTGGTTCTGAAGATGTGTTTTCCTTCCCTATGTGCTCGCTCAGCAAATGCAGGAGGAATTGATTGTTGGAAATTTGTGTAATCATTTTTATCTGATTACTTGGCAAGATGCTACGTGAGCCCTAGCCTCTATTTTAGAGACCCTGGTTTTATTATAAGCATGCTTCAGTTCCTCCAAATGTCTTCACGGATTTGAAGGGGCTGCTCAAGCTTTGTCACTTATTTTTAACCATATAATTTTCCAAGAGAGGAACGTTCTTGCGAAGCCTGACGTGTGATATGTGAGCACATATTGACCACTCACTCTTGGCTTAATGCTTCCTGGCAGCAACGGCACATCGGGCAAGAGTTCAAACAACACATCTGCCTGGAGTTCAGTATCCATTTAAATCAAATTTGTCAGCTTTCCATTTTTTAATACTGTTTCTTATTTTTATTAAAATGCAAGCTAATAAATACCTGGTTAAGTATGATGGCATGCCTTGATATGAACAAGCCACATTCTGAGTGAAGAGAAAAAAGTGACTTGAGGACCCCTGTTAGTACAATAATGCAATGATCTTTTTCTGGAGAGTTAATTTACAAAACACTTGCATTTACTTCCTTCTTTCCCCACTGTTATTTCTGTCACTGATAAACCTGCACGTGGAGGCCCCAGAATATGTGTATGTATACGTGTACACATTTCCATTATGCGAGGAGGTATTTCTTTCCCCTGCTCATTTTCTCGTTGGCTTCCTCCACCTTTCTCTCTCTTTTCTTAAATTTTCTTAATGTTTAATAATTTTTTTTGAGGCAGAGAGAGAGACAGAGTGTGAACAGGGGTGGGGCAGAGAGAGAGGGAGACACGGAATCTGAAGCAGGCTCCAGGCTCCGAGCTGTTAGCACAGAGCCTGACGTGGGGCTCGAACACGTGAACCAGGAGATCATGAGTTGAAGTCGGCCGCTCAACCGACTAAGCCATCCAGGTGACCCTTCTCTTTCTTAAAACTGTAAATATTTTCAGTGGAGGACTGGTGGCTCAATTCTCCAATTATTATCAGTTTGATAGCAATCAAGGTTGTGAGCCTTCACAAATTTTGTACCTGCTAGGATTAAGAACTATTCTCCAGGGGCGCCTGGGTGGCTTGGTCGGTTAAGCGTCCGACTTCAGCTCAGGTCATGATCTCACGGTCTGTGAGTTCGAGCCCCGCGTCGGGCTTTGTGTTGACAGCTCAGAGCCTGGAGCCTGTTTCTGATTCTGTGTCTCCCTCTCTCTCTGCCCCTCCCCTGTTCATGCTCTGTCTCTCTCTGTCTCAAAAATAAATAAACGTTAAAAAAGAAAAAAAAAAAAGAACTATTCTCCAAAATGTTTTCTTGCAATAAAAAAGGGGAGGATGACGGTGACGGTGAAGGTAAGGGTATTCAAATTTTCGTATGCAGGTAGAAATATAGCTATGTATTCTAAGACATTTACTCACATACATGTACATATACCAATATAATGTATGATTCGATGTCTCAGCAAATAGGTCTTCATCTGATAGGTGAGTTATCTCTTTTTACTTTGCTCATGAAGAAAACGGCAGATGAATGATCAGCTGTTGGTTATCCTTCACCATGTAGAGTGACAGATGAACAGACACTTTAATTTAGCGCCTTTGTGTTTGCTCCTAGTTTGAGACTTTTGTTTTTTATTATAGTATGCCCGCTAGAATGAAACTCCATACACTTGGGACATATTATAATGAGACAAATTGCAAATGCAGGCATTGATGCTTTTCTCTATTTATGATACTGCAAACTGTCCCAAAAAGGGATTCTAGGAGAGACTTTGAATGTTTCATGGATGGATTAGTAATTAATGGAACACACACACACAGGTATTGGTGTCAATCCGCGTTATAGTTGCTAAAATTGACAACAGTACTTCTCCATATGAAAATTTACTGCTTTTGGAGAAAAGAAATGGCAGTTCTACTTCATTTCGCTACTCTTGCAACAGTTTCTTAGGCAAGGGGGTTTAAAACTGGATGTCACCTCTGAATAATAGTTATTATTTTTTGGTGGTAAAAATGATAGCCAATGTTAAAATCATTTCTAAAACAATCAAGGAAAACACTTCAATAAATGTATCAAAATATAAACTTTGTGCCTAATCTTGAGTTACTGAGCAATTATTTTTTTCAGCTGCACAAAAGGCTTTTATGATCGACCTTTCCATGTCCCAAATTTTAAGACGTGAGACCCCATTTTATTAACTACCACCACTGCGGGCCAAAGACATGACCATCTCTTTCATTCCTCGCTCTGGAAGGTAGCCTTCCTCTCCTCGCCTACCTACCTGCTCATGGTATGTTTTCTAGCATGACATTTAATAAATTCCATCCTACTAGTCAACCCAAATATAGATATCTAGTAAATCCATTTGATTACATAAAATATGACTTATCGACCACCATTGACACACTTCCATTATTCAGTAATAGAGTTAAACCTCGGTGATGTGAATGTCTATTTTCTCTCTCCATTTAAAAATGTCACCAGCTTGGGGCACCTGGCTGGCTCAGTTGGTACAGCATGTGACTCTTCATCTTGGGATCCGGAGTTCAAGCCCCACTTTGGGTACAGAGTTTACTTAAAGAAAAAATTGGTCAAAAATGGCAATAGCTCTGGCATGGTGTATGTGGTTCTTCTTAACTAAATAGGGAAGTATTCGTGTGGTAATGATCCATTTGCAACCTGATTTGGAGAGGGCTACACTAATCTTGCGAGGTCTTGGGCAAGTCATTAATTTAATGGAATTCTGTTTTCATATTAGAAAAGAAATAATTACAGGCCACATATTCATCTCACAAGTGTGCCAGACCCTGCTGTATACCTGAAGATACAATCATGAATAATACAAATAAGGCTCTGAATTTCCAGATCTTATAGGCCAGAGAAAACACAGAAGAAAAGAAATATATTACAAGGGAGTTGATAAATACAATGACTGTGGTAGTACGGAAGGCCAGAGGAACATAGAGGACGGACATCCAACCCAGCCTGGGGTGGTATGAAGGGTTAGAGAATGCTTCTTGCAGAAGGGTATATGTAAGGCAAAGGAGAAGTAGATATTGACAAAGAAAGAGATGTAGAAAGAGGGAAAGGGAAGAATGTCCTAGGCAGCAGGAAAGGCAGGGCCAAAGCCAGAGATAAGTCATGGCAAAAGCAAAAGATTAAAGGTGTTCATTTGGCCTGGGTCACAGAGTTTGAGGGACAGGTTCACGTATGAGATAAAAATAACTTTTTAGGAACGCCTGGGTGGCGGTCGGTTAAGCTTCTGACTCTTGATCTTGGCTCAGGTCATGATCTCACAGTTTGTGAGTTTGAGCCCCACCGTCAGCGCAGAGCCTGTCTGGGACTCTCTCTCCTCTCTCTGCCCCTCCCCTACTTGTGCTTTCTCTCTCTCTCAAAATAAAGAAACTTAATTTTAAAAATTAAAAAACCAGAAATTTCTAATATTAGAGTATAGTTGTTTAAAAATAAGTACTTGGTACAACTAGTCTTGATTGTGTACATATGACTTATTAGTAATGATGGAGCCAACTGAAAAGATTCTAGGATGCTTCTTATTGCAAAGCACTATGCCCAAAGCTGCAGATAACATAAATGCGGATAAAACACATCCATGTTTTCAAACAAGTTTGCAATCTAGCAGAGGAGATAAGCAGGTAAACACTCAGTAATATGGAACTGAATGAGGTGGGTCCTCTGGTAGAAATATCAAAAAAGTGCTGTCGAAGACCAGAGAAATGATGAATTGATCTAGGGGTGGGGAGTGGAACTTAATAAAGACACTTGTTGCTGAGCTGGACATTGAAGGATGGCTAAGAGCGATCCCGGTTTCATTTTCATACATCTAAATGAGCATATATTAAGTTATCCAACAACAGAAAAGAGGTATCATAATCCTCCTCCTGGATAAGTGCATTATAACAATAACATATATGCACATTTATTTCTTTGTTGATTTTTTCTTATTATTAAACATAAAAGATCTTCCACATCATATAAATTGTAAAAATAAGCTAGCAAAATAAATGAGAGCCATAAAACTGGAAAAGATCTTAGATCATACAGCTGCCTTTTATTTTGTTTTTTAATTTTTTTAACATTTATTCATTTTTGAGAGACAGAGACAGAGTGTGAGTGGGGGAAGGGCAGAGAGAGAGAGGGAGACACAGAATCGGAAGCAAGCTCCAGGCTCTGTGCTGTCAGCACAGAGCCCCACGCATCGCTTGAATTCATGAACCGCGAGATCATGACCTGAGCTGAAGTCAGACGCTTAACCAACTGAGCCACCCAGGCGTCCCTGCCCCTTTTTTTTTTTTTTAAGTGTTTATTTATTTATTTTGAGAAAGAGAGTGCAAGCGGGGGAGGAGCAGAGAGAGATGGAATCCTCGCTGTCAGTGCAGAGCCCGACATGGGACTCTATCTCACAAACTCTGAGATCATGATCTGAGCAGAAACCAAGAGTAGGACGCTTAACCAACTGAGCCACCCAGGCGCCCTCTTTTATTGTTTTTTAATACATAAATCTCAAGTCCAGAAAGTTAAGAGACCTGCCCAAGATCACAGAAACAGTTTAAAAGTGGAGACAAGACTTCTAGACTACCAGGATTCCTACCGCACTCAGGTGTCTCCCTCAGTAAGACATCCATTAGCATTAAATAAACAAAAACTAGTTTACCACAGGAAGATATGAGACAATTTTTATAGGCAGTATATTATTTTATGTACATGTTGATTTTGAACTAATTTGTTCATTAACATTTCAAACGTTAAAATTTATACGTAACAAGTTAAACAAATATTTTAGAGCAAATTAAAAATAAGATTACCATGAAAACTTGAAGAAATGTGATAATATTCATAGTAAATTGTTAAAAGGAGAACACATAAGTATCGCATGTTGGTTGTAACTTAATGATATAGTCCCATATGCACAGAGGAAAAAATCACCAAAGATATATTTAATACCCTGCCTCTTTCCAGAATGTTTATAAATACTGCCAAATCAATTAATGTGTTCTGGCTATATAAAATACTAAAGAAATAAAGAGAATTTACCAGTCTAGGCCTGTTTTTCAAATTTTCTATAGCAGTTACTCACCATAACTGAGACAAAATAATGAATCACTGTAGTTTATGATTCAGAACAGATGAGTGATATAGTGGAGACTTTCATATAACACGTAATTGTATTATACAAACCAAAGATGATCCTGGCATTCTTTCTATTCTCCGTTCTTCATGATTGAAAAATGATGACTTCTCCCTACTATGCTTGCTGGCCTCTCAACGTTTTAGAACACACCCATTCAGAGTTGTCTATATGGCCCTAAACCATCACAACACTCTTCCTTCCAGTGGGAGGGCCTGGCCCTCAACTCTATCACCCTAAGGCCTTCTTCACCATCTATGCAACACAGAGATTTTCTTGATTCATTTTTTCCTCCCATCCCATGTCCAATCCAGTCATAAGCTTTGTCAGCACTAACTCCAAAATAGATGTTGAATCTGAAAAACACCTAACCCCTTCCTCAGCTAGGAACTAAGTCTGAGTCCTCAGCAGCCCTCACCTGGAACATTGCAACAACCTGTTAGGTGCTCTTGCCTCTCAAAACTGCATCCTTCACATGGGGCCAGAGTAAGGCCACAACCCTGCCCGCACCTCCCAGCACGTTTCCATACACCGAGGACAGCCTCCAAAGTCCTTACCCTGGCTAAAAGGCCCTAATAATTTGGACCTCACCTATTTCCCAAGCCTCCCCTCCCTCCTTCTCCTTCCCTACTTTTGGCCCTCTGGCCTTGTTTTTGTTCCCAGAACAAGCAACCCTTCTTAAGATATGTTTCCCCTGGGTCTTTGCGTGGCCACACCTTTCCCTTAGTCTTCCCTCAAGTGTGTACCTCTTCAGAGAAGCCTCTTCCTTCTCTGGCTGAAGGATCACCTCTGCTTCCTCCTTCCTGGCACCCTCCTTCATCTTCCCTATGATACTTCTAAGTAACTAAAATTATCCTCTCCATTTCTTTTTAACGTGTGTAGTCTCTGTCTTCCCTGACTATTCCACAAGGACAGAGACTTGCCTGTCTTTTCACCACTCTATTCCCGATTCACCAACTGACTGCTAAGCCCTTGTAAAAGTTCTTTCCCACGTCCCCTTCTACGAATACTTTCATGTTCTCTAGTGTAGCTGAAAGAGTGGAATTTGACGTGAGAAGATAGAGTTTTGCCCGTATGATACTCTTTAAGATAGAGAAGAAACTGAGGGTTGATGGCGGTGGTGGTGGGGGGGGGGGGCAGGGACGGACTAAATGGGTGATGGGAACTAAGGAGGACACTTCTTGTGTTGAGCACTGGGTGTTATATGTAAGTGATGAATCACTAAATTCTACTCCTGAAAACATTATACTATATGTTAACTAACTAGAATTTAAATAAACATTTGAAGGAAAAAAGAGACGAGAGAATTGACCCTATTCCTGGCTGTGGGAAAGTGTTCTCACTTGCAAACCCAGGCAGAATTCTTACATGAGGAGGCTGTTGTGAAGTTTAAATGAGGTAATGAATGCAAAACACAATGCTTACAGAAACTGGCACATGGCAAACAGGAGTTGTCATTAATGATATTTTTGCTCAGCATACACAGTGGTCCGAGTCAGTAGGTGTGAGTTCTGCTTCCTTTTCTCTTTCCTTCTTTTTTCCTCTTAAATCACTTACTTATATATTTTCTCATTTTCAAAGGCATCTGCACTAACTCTGGGGTTTTCCACGCAAAACCAGAACACAGGAGACCAACAGGTGCTTCCTCGTTGAGTCGTGTCACCTCGTCTCTCATTACTGTCACTGTGCTCCTGAGCCTTGGTTACCAGGACCGCTGCTGCTCTCCCCCCACAGACTGCAGATCAGAGCTGATTGTGCTTTGGCAAAACTTTAAAATACGTCTCCCATCTTCTGTGATGGTGAACAGCAGACAACATGGTCAAGTGTGGACACTTCTCCTGCTGCTCCTCTGTTCTTCAAGCTCATCGTACGGACTGAGCTGGAAGCCAATGTTTTAACCCCTAAGGACCATGGCTTCTTCTCCCTCCATCGACATAAGACCCTACTCCAGTTGAAGGCTTGATCAGGGGCATATTGCTCAGTGTGGAACTTCTGTGTGGTGAAACTTGATTTGTAAAGATTTTCCACTACTCTTGGATCATACGTTTAGCCATGGATGGAAGTAAGGCAATGCAAAAGTAAGCATGCACAGGACGTTAGTTTCAGGATTCCCACCAGTAGGCTCACTGTTTTAAGATGTGTGAGTGATTTAGTAGAGAGGTGTGCAAATTTTGTAGAGCAAATGAATTCCATACTGACCTCCTCAGTGTAAGGTAAGGTGTAACTACTGCTGTTTATGTAAACCATGAAATGCTTAGTGAGTCCAGCCTCACACCTTTAAAACATGTGATTGATTTTGGGGTGCCAGGGTGGCTCAGTCGGGTGAGCATCCAACTTTGGCTCAGGTCATGATCTCGCGGTCCATGAGTTCGAGCTCCGTGTCCGGCTCCGTGCTGACGGTTCAGAGCCTGGAGGCCGCTTCGGATTCTGTGTCTCCCTCTCTCTCTGCCCTTCCCCTGCTCGTGCTCTGTTTCTGTCTCAAAAATAAATAAATGTTAAAATTTTTTTTAAAAAGTGATTGATTTTGTTTCATTTCATTTTTGTTAAGACGATACCTCTATCAGCATTAATTTTGCTAAATTGCAGCAATTTATTTTTATCCCAGTTCTGAGGGGTAGTACTGTACATTAATCATTTCTGTAAACCTAGCATATAACTGACACACATAAGTGCCAGTTACAGTAAATATTGGTTGAACCAATGAAAATATATATGCCTTGGCTGTATTTATATGACTATATTTACCAGACGGATGTCTGGTTGATTCAGTAGCTTTAAAGACTGATCTGTATCATTATACTCAAAAAATCAAGGGGACTTAAAATACATGTATTTCTGTTCACCGATTCCTCACATCTGTATGGTATGCAGCCATTATAAAGCCCTTCCACATAAACTCCTCCAATCCTTAGAATGATAGTGGGAGGTGGCAATCTAAGTCTCAGGGCTAAAGATTACATGGTTCCAAAGGCCAAGTACCATAAAAGAGTGACACCTTCTGAGAAGATGGGCCTAAATCTGACACTTACCCCTGAGTCAGCTTTTAAGAAAAATCATGGGAATTTAGAGACTTTCATTTTGTTGTTACTTTAAACAATTTTTAGAGACCTTTACTTTTGCTTTTCTGTTAGTGAGGAGAAATGAAATCAACAGGCTGGTTATTTGTTCTATTTTGCTCACGTCCTAGACTCAACATATCTTACAGTTGAAATCTTTCATCCATCCCAAAAAGGGTCTTTCAGCTTTTGTCTGGATGCTCAGTTCTAAGGACAGGAGCATCTTATTTTATTGAGATAACATCTCCATCTAGTCACTTGCCTCTTGGTCCCAGTTCTTTCCTTCATCAGCACAGACACTCGGTTCTTCTACAACTTTTGGTACAGGCTGGTGTCCAGGGTCCTCACTGTACAATGAGTGGATTCAAGCTCAGGTTCCGGCATCAGGGCTTGTTATGTGACCTCAGTCGCTCCTTATGTGACTAAAGTACATGACCAGGAGGATTAAAACCAACAACCCATGTGACATGCTTAGCAGAGGACTCAATAAATTATTTTCTTAAATTATATTTTATTACCACAATTAATCCTGGTCACCCTATGAACATTCTCTAGTTTGTCAACATGCCTTTTATAATTCAGCCCCCAAAGTCAGACAAAATGTTTCAGATGCAAGCCAGACGTTTAGTAATCAATGAATTTGATTAATGTTCCCCTAGAACTTGGCAGAAGAGCACATTTCTTTCTATACAATAAACAAACCATGTGCATAACTATCATGACTAGATCCATATATGTAAATAAAGACATGAATGTCTAACTTTGAACAAGTTATTTTATTCCAGTTTTAAAGAGAAATACTTGACCTACATCATTGTATAAGCTTAGGGGTACAGCATGATAGTTTGATTTATACACATCGTGAAAGGACCAGCTAAATCTTCTCATATAGATACAATAAAAACAAAAAAGAAGAAAACAGGAAAAAATTTCCTTATGATGAGAACTATTAGCATTTACCTTCCTAAGTGTCTTACATATCATACAGCAGTGTTAGGTACAGTTGCTACATTGTAATTACGATCCTTATTTATCTTATCACTGGAAGTTTGTACTTTTGGACCACCTTCTTCCATTTCCCTGCCTCCCCACCCCCTGCCTCTGGCAGCCACAAGTCTAATCTCCTTTTCTATGGGTTTGGTTTTTGTCATTTTGTTTTGCGTTAGATTTCACACACAAGTGAGATCATACAGCACTTCTTTTTCTGTCTGACTTATTTCACTTACCGTGATGCTCTCAAGATCCATTCATGTTGTTGCAAATGATAGATTTTCCTCATTTTTTATGGCCAAATAATATTCCATTGTGTATATCTATACACTACAATTTCTTTATCTATTCATCCATTGATAGACACTTAGGCTGTTTCTATGTCTTGGCTACTGGAAATAATGTTGCTATTACAATAGGGATACAGATATCTTTTCAAGTTAGTGCTTTTGTTTCCTTTGTATATGTTCTCAGAAGTAGAAGTGATGGATCCTATGGACCTCTATTTTTAATTTTTTGAGGAACCTCCATACTGTTTTCCATAGTAGCTGCACCAACTTACATTCCCACCAATAATGACCAAGAGGTCCCTTTTCTCCACATCAGCATTTATCTTTTGTCTTTAAAAAAAAAAAAACACATTTATTTATTTTTGAGAGAGTGCAAGTGGAGGAGTGGGGACAGAGGATCCGAAGTGGCATCTGCACTAACAGCAGTGAGCCCGATGTGGGGCTTGAACTCATGAACATGAGATCATGACCTGAGCCAAAGTTGGATGCTCAACCAATTTTGCCCCATCTTTTGTCTTTTTAATAATGGTCAGGCATAAGGTGATATCTCAGTGTGGTTTTAATTTGCATTTTCATAGTGATTAGTGATGTCTAGCATCTTTTCAGCCTTTTGTATTTCTTGGGAGAGATGTCTATCCAGGTCCTTTGCCTATTTTTTAATTGGGTTACTTGTGGGTGCTTTTAAAAAATTTTTTATTAGTTTATTTATTTTTTGAGACAGAGAGAGAGAGAGAGAGAGAGCAGGGGAGGAGCAGAGAGAGAGAGAGAGAGGGAGAGAGAAAATCCCAAGCAGGCTCCATGCTGTCAGCGCAGAGCCCAGTGCGGGGCTGAAACCATGAATCCTGGGGTCACGACTGAGCCAAAATCAAGAGTCAGATGCTAAACAGACTGAGCCACCCAGGCACCCCTTTTGTTTTTTGAAAGAAATAGGATAGAATATTTTTTATTAAGTTTTTATTTTAATTCCAGTAAAGTCAACATATGGTGTTCTATTAGTTTCGGGTGTGCAATATGTGATTCAACAATTCCATATATCACCCGGTGCTCATCATGACAAGTGCACTCTTTAATCCTCATCACCTGTATCACCCATCCCCCACCCACCTCCTTTCTGGCAACCATCAGTTTGTCTTTATAGTTAAGAGTCTGTTTCTTGCTTTGTCTCTTTCTTTTTCCTTCGTTCATCTGTTTTGTTTCTTAAATTCCACATATGAGTGAAATCATATACTGTTTGTTTTTCTCTGACTTATTTCACTTAGCATTATACTCTCTGGCTCCATCCATGTCCTTGCAAATGGCAAGATTTCATTCTTTTTTTTTTTTTTCATGTTCATATATATATTTGAGAGAGAGAGAAAGAGAGAGAGAGAGTGAGAGAGCAGGGAAGGGGCAAAGAGAGAGACAGACAGAATCTGAAGCAGGCTCAAGGCTCTGAGCTGTCAGGACAGAGCCTGATGTGGGGCTCTAATTCACGAGCCATGAGATCATGACCTGAGACGATGTCGGCCATTCAACCGACTGAGCCACCCAGGTGCCCCTAGATTTCATTCTTTTTTATGGCTAAGTAATATTCCATTGTATATATATATATATATACCACATCTTTATCTATTCATCGATCAATGGACACTTGAGATGCTTCTAGTGGTATTTTTCCCTATTGAATTGTATTAGTTCTTTATATATTTTGGATATTGGCCCCTTACCAGATATATGGCTTGCAAATATTTTTTCCCATCCCATAGTCTGTCCTTTTACTTAGTTCGTGGTGTCTTTTGCTTTGTAGAAGCTTTTTAGTTTGCTGTAGTCTCACTTGTTCTTTTTTTGTTTTGCTTCTTGTGCTTTCAGTGTCCTATCCAAAAAGCCATTACCAACACACTTGTCAAGGAGTTTTATTCCTATGTTGTCTTCTAGGAGTTTCATGGTTTCAGGTCTTGCATTTAAGTCTTTAAACTACTTTGGGTTAATTTTTGTGAGTGATGTGAGGTATGGGTACAGTTTCGTTCTTTTACATTAAACTATCCAATTATCCCAGTACCATTTGCTGAAGAGACGGTCTTTCCTCCATTGAGTATTCTTGGCTTCCCTATCATATATTAGTTAACTGTATTTGCTTCAGTTTACTTCTAGGCTCTCAATTCTGACCCACTGGTCTATTAGTCTGTCTTTAATACTGTTTTGATAACTGTAGCATTATAGTATAGCTTGAAATCAGGAAGTGTAATACCTCCTGGTTTATTTGTCCTTCTCAGGATTTCTTTGGCTGTTCAATGTCTTTTGTGGTTCCATATAAATTTTAGGAATTTTTTTCTACTTCCGTAAAAAATGTCATTGAAATTTTTATAGAGATTGTATCTCTAATATATACAATAAGATATATATCTAATATATAATAAGAATCTATAGATAGCTTTTGGTAGTATGGACATTTTAGCAATATTATTACTTCCAACCCATGAACATCAGATACTTTTCCACTTACTCATGTCTTCTTCAATTTATTTCATCAAAGTCTTGTAGTTTTCAGATTAGAAATCTTTCACCTCCTAAGTAAAATTTATTCCTAAGTGTTTCATTGCTTTGATGCTATTGTAAATGGGATTAATTTATTTATTCCACTTTCAGAAATTTCATTGTTAGTGTATGGAAACACTACTGATTTTTGTATGTTAATTTTGCATCCTACAATTTTACTGCACTCACTGATTAGATCTAATGGTTTTTTGGTTGAGCCTTAGAGCGAGGTATTTTAAGGATTTGTTTCCTAAGGAGATATAAGACTATGTGGTTTGACTGATACTTATAAAGCTGCACAAATTCTTACCCCAAATGTAAGCAAAAGACCTGCTCACACCAACCAAAGCTGTTCCCTCATTTCAGCAGTGGATGCTCCCCAGCAACAAAATTGAGTGCTGGAACACAGGAGGGAGTATACTGGGAGATGTAATCTCATTATCAATAGCTGACATATTATGAGGACAGTGGCCTACTGTTTTAATATAGCAGCACACTAGGCTGTTTTTCAAATACATTGTCTTCAGCCCGAAATTACCTATTGGAAAAATTCATAGGTCCTGCTATTGTTATGATGCTGTGCTATGGACTAAAAGCTTTTCTTTACTCAGGTAGGAGCCAAAACAAATAAGCAAAAGTCAATAGCCGCCCCCCATTTCCTACTCCCTTTCTTCCAGTAACTTAGAAAGGGAAATCAATGCCTTTCTGTCTCTACACAGAGTCTCGTGAACATACATGGACAGATGCAAGGAGAGATTATGCAGCTAAGCGGTTAGATGCACATAAAAAGATAGATGGTTAGATAGAGGGGAGATTGGTAGGAGAGAGAGGTAGATAAATGATACATAGATAGATGATAGGTGATACATAGGTAGATATGATAGAATGAGAGGTGGAGGGTGCTATCATAGAAAACAACCCAGGCTGGGTGTCAGGATACTTGAATTCTAGTCTTGACTCTGCCATTAACTTGCTCGTGACTTCACTTAGTCCTTCATTGATTGTTGCAATAAATTAGGGGTGTGGCAACCAGCATTGGGCGATATTGGTAGGTCTTAAACCCTTAAGAAATAGCTCTGTAAATCCATCATTGCTGCCCTATTTGTCACCATTCCTTCCCGTCAATAGTTTGGCAGTATTCTCAGTAGAAGGCATACTATTACTAGCCACATCTCCCAACCATACTCTCAGAGATACCCATTTCCAGAAATGAGAGGGGGTTTGGGGTATCGGGGACCAAATGATGTCTAAGTTCTAAATTCTATGATTCACCTACCATACATAAACATAGCCTCTTAAAATTTGCCACTCAGAATAGATTTCCTATGAAAACAATCCTTTCTATGAACACTAATTTTTCTAAAGTCTGAGGAGCAGGCCTGCTTTTGCAGCTACCTGGTTTTCTTTGGCCCAGACCAATTCAAAGTGCTCAAATCTTAGGCAAAATGATGACATGTGAAAATTTACATATAGCTTGCTTCAGCTTTCCCTTTCTGTGCTATATTTCCCGCAGGGACAAAGGCTCTTGGAAGGGCCTGATAACTTCCTGCTCTTTTAACTCCTAACTCACTCCAGAATAAGAGAGAGCCTGATAATTAGTAAGTATATGTTATAAAATCCTACATCATTATGGCAGGAAGGGGCTTACAGATTTTGCTGGAGTGTCTGTTGGCAACTCGGCTTCACCACTGCCTCTTCCAGCCAGGAACTATCTTTCCCTAGATCCCCTTCCCCATATGGTCCTGGCCAGAGTCAGCATCTCTTTCATTAAAGATACTCCTGGGAGGGGTGCCTGGGTGGCTCAGTAGGTTAAGCGTCCAACCTTGGCTCAGGTCATGATCTGGTGGTCCATGAGTTCAAGCCCCACATGGGGCTCTGTGCTGACAACTCAGAGCCTAGGGTTTGCTTCGGATTCTGTGTCTCCGTCTCTCTTTGCCCCTCTCTCTGCTCCTCTCCTGCTCATACCCTGTCTCTCTCTCTCTCTCTCTCTCTCTCTGTCTCTCAAAAATAAACAAACATCAAAAAAAAAGTTTAAGAAATACTCTTGTGAGAATTGAAAGGCTGAAGGGGAGAGGCCATAATTCTCAGGCTGTAGTTGGGTCAGATGCATGGGTAGATGTGAGGTTCTAAAGAATCACCAGGTGACATTCTAAAAGAATTACCTCGGGGCGCCTGGGTGGCGCAGTCGGTTAAGCGTCCGGCTTCGGCCAGGTCACGATCTCGCGGTCCGTGAGTTCGAGCCCCGCGTCGGGCTCTGGGCTGATGGCTCAGAGCCTGGAGCCTGTTTCTGATTCTGTGTCTCCCTCTCTCTCTGCCCCTCCCCCGTTCATGCTCTGTCTCTCTCTGTCCCAAAAATAAATAAACGTTGAAAAAAAAAATTTTTAAAAGAATTACCTCAATCAGTGCTACAGACTGAGAGAGGACAGGAGCTTTCCAGAGGTTCTTAAAATATACACACTACTGAATCACCTGCTTTAGTAAGGCATGCTGAGGTCATTGTTGGGAGCTTTCCTGATCTTGTTTCCCCTAGCTCTTCCAGTGGCTGGTTACGCCTCTAATTCCCTGCATTGAAAGTCTTCATATTTGAAATACACCGTTCCTTCTGTTGTCCTGCCCAAAGCTGGACCCCCTAAGCATCACCTGATTCAACCATTTATGGGCATGTGAGTCCACTTGGTGACATATCTGATGAGCTGGCATTCAGCTTATTGTTAAACACTTAAAGCAATATGGCAATTGCTTGCTTTGGAAACAGCCCATTTCATTAAAGAATTGCCCAAATTGTTAGAAGGCAGATCATAGTGTGAAATAGAATGAGCACAGATGTTTTTTAATCAGAAAAGACTAGCTTTGTATCCTGTTTGCCACTTACAAACACTGGGTAAGCTGCAAAACTTCTCAGCCTGTTTTCTCTTCTGTACAGGGAGGGCAGTAATTGTACCTGCTTTTCAGTGTAGTTGTAAGGACTAAATGAGATCAGGTTTATAAGCCATCTTTTCCTTATACTAACCACAAATTGGCACTCATATAACTTTCTCTCTTTGGGCCTAATTCTGTCATCTGGAGTCACGCAGGCAGGGCCCCAGCTGGCCCACAGAGCACCTTTTGGCAGAATGAAAAGCTGACTCAGCCTGGCATCGGGGCATATGGTTTGGTGAGCAAAGCAAGCACTGGAACTCAACCCCCACTGCCCCTCGGCTGAGCTCCCTTGTGCTGAACAACTATCTACAGGGTCACTGCAGGCGGATTAAATATAATCTCTCATGAAAATCCTTCATAGATTTGAAGACTTCTCTCAGTTCCTCCACTCACTTTTCCTCTCCTGTCTAGGCCAAACGTGACCAACTGGGTGAGGACTGCTCCAGAGCGAAAGAAGAGGGCACTCTTCATTAATGAGTGATTCAGCCAGAGGATGCATACACTGGAAGATTAATTAGACCAACTAAGAGTCATTCACACTAAGGTGTCCCCTTAATCGCCTATTTACATTTTTGGAAATGTTTTTATTTATTTTTGAGACAGAAAGAGAGAGCATGAGCAGGGGAGGGGCAGAGAGAGAGGGAGACACAGAATCGGAAGCAGGCTCCAGGCTCTGAGCCGTCAGCACAGAGCCCGACGTGAGGCTTGAACTCATGGGCTGTGAGATCATGACCTGAGCTGAAGTCGGATGCTTAACCGACTGAGGCACCCAGGTGCCCTGCCTATTTACAATTTTAAATGTTTCTGTAGAGGTTTACCTCTTGTTGAAGATTGTCGGACATCAGTGACAATGTGGGGAGGGGTGTTTATGAGAGAGGGGAAGGTGTGAAGATTCCTCACTTGGTCTGACCGGCTACACCTAAGGGCCTCTCTGGTGTCACCCTGTAGGACAACTAGCCAGGAGAGCGTGGGGCCCACGCTCGATACCTACTTTCCCTCCAGCCGACCCATTTCAACATTTGATGGGCCCAAGGCAAGAGAATAAATGGAAGCCAATAGATCATATGTCTGAATATTAAGAAATTATAAATAAAGCTAAAAACTGTTAAATTAGATATGTTCTATCTTCTATCTTCTTACCTGACACATAAATATTCATAATGACAAAATTGAGAAAATGTGTGTAAAGCTATTTTTTTTTATATGACTGACAGCAAAGTATCAACGATGACTGAATTAATTATTGTGCATGTCTGGGTGTTCTGTTGAGGGGCCGGTGATCCTTGGATGAGTAATAAAGACATACATAATTCATTATTTTATATTATTACATAAAATTAATTGGTCTTGCCTTCGTTTTAGCCAAATTATGAATTATATTACTGTAACCAAGATTCATGTGTTCTATTGACAGCAATGACAAAAATAACCAATATTTCTTAAGTCATTATAGTTGATACATGTAATATATATTTTTTCATTAATTTTAATTTAGAGAAATTTGACTCTGCTAAGACAGGAGCAATGAGAATTGTCAATAAAATTCTTAAACCAATACTTAAGTTAGGAAATGAACTTTACACATGAATTTTACATATATTAAAAACTGTAATGCAGTCACATGTGGCAAAGTAGCACTTTTGTACAAAATATAAACTAATTTAATAGCAAATGCATTGCTATTATTTTTAACATGAATATGTTAAAGGAATATCTTTTCAAGGAATATCTAGATATACACTGTATTTCTTACATTCTTATTTTACACTTTGTAACTGGAAAGGAAACAAAACTTATTAGAACATTACATAACTTATTCAAATCTCTCTTCAATTAAGACTATACTCTCATCCGTAATGGCCAGAAATGTAGTCTCCATTAAGATTAGAAATTATTGAGAATTGTTTGTACGTGAATCATCTCCTTGGTTTCAAACCAAATTTTTACATTATTTAAATAAATCTTAATATTAATTTTTGGAAAATTTAATTGTCTTATTAAACATTTTCATAGAAGTAAAACTACTTGCAATTCTAGCTTCTAGCCTTCCTTGGGAGCCATCTAGTTACCAATATAAAGAATAGGTACCACGTATCCCAGAGGCTACATCTAGACTAACAACTACCATTTTAGGAGTGATACGGATCGTTGTAAAATGTTCCTTTCCTCCTCTGTGGAACTGTAGCGAATACTGTACAGGTTCTTGAGTACCTGGAACCAGGTTGGAACAAAGAGAGAAGCAAGATGCTGGATGCTTGGTGCTACTGGGGAATGATACTTTATTGTGCAAAAATCTAATACATTCACACTGTCTGAGAGAGAAAGAACTTGACAAGTTAATTTGTTTTTTCTCTTACCTCAGTGCTTCTGCCAATCAGACTCTCCCTGTATTTCAGGGCACTCTCTGCCTTCTGCATAGATGGTACCACAATCCACAGACCCTTGTGGCTCCAGACACTGTTTAAGGGACAAAGGACAAGAGATGAAGTGATGCATTTTCCTGGGTATGGAACTGTGTTAGTCACGAGAGTAGATCACCCCGTGTCAGTGCTAATCACTAACCCTGTGTCAGGGGTGTCTGCATGCTCTTTTATTTAAAAACATTTTTTTTAAATTAATTTATTTTGAGATGGTGGCGGGGTGGGGGGACAAAGTGTGCACACACAAGCAGGGAAGGGGCAGACAGAGAGGGAGAGAGAATCTCAAGCAGGTTGTGTGCTGCCAGTGCTACAGCCCTACACCGGGCCCAACCCCAGGAACCCCAGGACCCCATGACCTGAGCTGAAACCAAGAATTGATGCTTAACCAACTGAGCCACCTGGCACCCCTCTGTGTGCTCTTTAATATGTATGTTTTTCTGTGTGTTTGTGATCTGTGGAGCCCCCAAGGGTAGAACTGCTAGGAAGCTTCCCTCCACTCCATGGAGGTCTGAGTCTAGCACAGGGAGCCTATCTACACTGTAACCCAGGCTATGCGCCCCTGGGCATTTTTTTGCCTGAAGGGACCAGGTTTGGTCTCTTCACTCACCTTCTGCTCAAGTCTTTTACACACATCCTTTTGTTTGGAGGGTCTTTGAAGGGTTTGAAGGGTTTGGAGGGTTAATAATTATTGTTTTTGAATGACATTACATTCCCCCCCCCCACCTTTTTAAAGTTTATTTATTTTGTGAGAGAGATAGGGACGGAAAGAATCCCAAGCCGGGTCTGCACTGTCAGCACAGAGCCCAACATGGGGCTCCATCTCACAAACTGTAAGATCATGATCTGAGCTGAAATGATCTTAGACACCTAAGAAACTGGGCCACCCAGGACACCTAACCAACTGGTCCACCCAGGCGTCCCTACATCCCCCTTTTTAATATCCTAGAATGAACCCTTCTGGTTTCAAAGTTTCTGACAAAAATTTCCCTCTCCATTAAGGGGAATTTTACTGTAATTTACAAACTATACCTTGGACACCTATCTTTTCTAGAGAAGGGCACAGATACACTCCCTTTAGGACAAACTCTCTGCTTCCGGCAGTCCAAGAATTAAGGAAATTTTCAGTAAACAGGAATTATCGTTTCTTGCTTTTGTTTTTAAGAATTTACTGTTATGATATACTGTTTTGCGTGCCATGAGTCTAGTGATCTCAATGAAGCTGTCAATATTACGTTACAACTTAATACCATCAAAGGTACTTAAGAGTAGTCAAGATAATGTGAGTAAACTGCTTATAACAGTGCTTAGCATGAAGTAAGCGCTTAATACATGATAGCTGTTTTATTAGGATTACTGTGCTTGCAAATTAAAAAAAAATTTTTTTTTAATGTTTATTTTTTTGAGACAGAGAGAGACAGAGCATGAACGGGGAAGGGGCAGAGAGAGAGGGAGACACAGAATCGGAAGCAGGCTCCAGGCTCTGAGCCAGCAGCCCAGAGCCCGACGCGTGGCTCGAACTCACGGACCGCAAGATCGTGACCTGAGCTGAAGTCGGACGCTTAACCGACTGAGCCACCCAGGCGCCCCTGTGCTTGCAAATTTAGATATGGCTTCCCATGCACCTCTACACAAATTCTATCATTACTCCCGTCACATTGTAAGGTATACAGAGCAAATATCTCCCTTCTACAGATAGTGGAACTGAGGGTCAGAGACCTAAAGCTATTGGAAGGTCCCACACTTGAGCAAAGTAGATGACAGCCAGAGTTCTCTAATTCTTACTGGCCACACAGAAGCAGTGGCATCTTTTGCCCAAATAACTAAAATCACTTTTTTCTTCTTTTCACCAAAATAAGAGCTGCAGTAGCCCCCAAACAGAAAACCACCTTGAACCTCACACACACATAACATTGGCAACATTTTCAAAATTCTGAGTATGGATTTCGATTGAAGTTGCATTTACAGAACACAAGAGTCCAAGTTTCCCACTTAAGGGAAGTGTAGGTCACATCTGTGCCTGCCCTCTGAGGGTAATGCCAATGGGTCACTGATACACACGGAATGTAATTGGCAGACAGAGTTCCCATGGAAGTTCCCCAAATCAAAGTTGGCACGTAGCTAAGATCTGCTGAAGATTTGGCTTTACTTTTCTGGTGTCCTCAATGATGTACTTTTCCTCTGTCGTCCCTTCATATGTTCTCTTCGTTTTCATGAAGGTTCTCATTAGGAGGATTGAAACGCCTTTCTTCTGGATATTAGTCATTCCCCACTGACGTTGCCCCCCTCCCAACTTCTCCTTTCCACGTACTTCTATTGCACGTATCGTCTCTACTACAATAGTTAGCTTTGCAGTATGTATCTTCAGACAACAAATTAGGCTTCTATCCACAATTAGATTTTCAGGAATGTAAGGGAAAAGTTTTAAACACACACACATTTATGTCCCTCATCATCTCTAGCATAATGCTGAACAAAGATAGGGTTCAATTCTATTTGTCAATTGATGGATTAAACCAGAAATTCTCAAACTTTCTGGTGTCATAACCCTTTCACACTCTTAAAAATTATTGAGGATCTAAAGCGATGTTGTTTATAGGATTATAGCTATCTACCACTTACCATATTAAAAATTAAACTGAGAAAATTCTAAAATATCACTGCGAAACAAGACAACATACAGTGTATTTTTTGTTGTGTTTCTGCATAGATGCAAGGAAAACCTTAGGATTGCAAAATAATAGTTCATTGGATAATACTGAGGTTACAGAGACTATACCAGGTATAGTTGAAGATAACTACTTAAAGCATAGAAGTACTGAGAACAATCGAGTTGATCTCAGAAAATGCATGTGTTTATAGGCTAAATTTTACTACCTTAGAAAATTCTAGAAAACACAAGATTACATGAGCATACATTCCATAAATTGTCAGAAGAACAATATTATCCCACATCATGCCCATTCCCCATGTCTTTGGAAAACTCCACTTACACACATAAGAGAATGAGTGAAACAGGCAAAAAACTATTTCAGTAGTATTGTAAAAAGAAAAAAAGTTTTGGCTCCATGGATCCCCTGAAAGAGTCTTGGGGACCCCTGGGTGTCCCAAGACCAGTTAGTTAAATTATAATCTTGGTTAATTAGACCACTTAAAGATGCTTATTCCACAAAATTACTACTAGAAAAATATAGGACAATTAGACTCTATATTCTAGTGACTGGCATTTGTATTAGTTACTTAGTGCTGAAATTAGTTGACCATCTATTTGTATCAATCATTTAATTACCCCTAAACTTAATGGCTTAACCCCATAAACGTTTATTATCTCACGGTTTCTGTGGATCAGGAATGTGGCAGCTGTTCAGCTGGGTGCCTATGACTCAAGGTATCTAATGAGGCCCAGGGCCATGGTCTCATATGAAGGATCAATTTGCAGGGAATCTTCTCCCAAGCTTACTTATGTGGTTGTTGGCAGGATTCAGTTTCTCACAGACTATTGCATGGAAGCCTCAGTTTCTCACTGTTGCCTGGAGAATCCTTGACACATGGACATCTCTGTAGGGCAGCTCACAGTGTGGCAGCTGGCTTCCCTCAGAGCAAGTGAGTGGGAGGAGGAGAGGGGTCCCACGAGGAGAGCCTAATCTGGTGACATATTCTGTTAGAAGCAAGTCAACAAATCCAGCCCACACTCAAGAGACGGGGACTTCCAAGGATACAACTACCAAGAGGCTGAAGTCGCTGAGTTTCACCTTAGAGGCTGTCTATAAATAACATTTTCTTTATTGGAAAGGGATAGGTATGACTCAGAGATTGAGTGATAAGCAAAAAACTAGTTCCTTACATTGCTGTTAGTCTTATGCCAACCTTCCTGTTGTTATAACACCATTCATTTCCTGCATGTCCAGTATTCCTGTAACCAATGAGGTGGCTTTATATGGGTGAGAAGAGCCTATTGAGATATTTGAAGATTAGAGCTTTAAGGCTTTAGTTCCTCTTACTTCAATTTCATTGGGTTGTCCATTTTCATAAACATTCCCCATCCCTGGGTGTGTCAGACCACTAGCTGTCCTTCAAAATCCATCTCTTCCATTTTTCTGGGCACATGGCCACCCAGCTAGCAATTACATTTCCCAGCCTCCTTGGCAGCTAGAAGTGACTACGGGCCTGACGTTTAGGATAATAGGATGTGAGAGAAAGAGATGTGTATGACTTCTGTGTCATCTCCAACTGAGGAAGGGCTCCACATGCTGGATTTTGGCTCATCACCGTCCCTACCAGCTGGAAATGATGACAACTTGAGCGGCCTTGGAAGCCATATGCTGGCGATAGCAGATCCACCCTGGCTTCATGGAACAGAGCTACCCCTCCAGCCCGAATCAGACAGACTGGTCTTTGAGAGAGAAGCAAACTTCCATTTTATTTTTCGTTTTTTAAATTTTAAGTAGGCGTCATGCCCAACATGCGGCTAGAACTTACGACCTCAAGGTCAAGAGTCACATGCTCTACCGACTGAACCAGCCAGGCGCCCCATAAACTTCTCTTTTATTTAAGTCACTATTTGGGGGTTTCTTTGGTCTTCTCCAGCTATTATATTTAACATCAACTGGACTAGAAACCAAGACAAAACTATTTCACTCTTAGTTTAAAACACTGTTTCAGTCTATAGTGGAAGACATTGTATATGTGTGAGGACAGAGGATGTATGGAAACCCCTTGTACTTTCCGCTCAATCTTGCTATGCATCGAAGCTGCTCTAAAGTTTATCAAATTAGAGCAAAACACTGTTTTACTCTTAGTAAATAACCAAAAATATTTTATGCAGTCATTCATTTATATCTTTCAATAAATATATGAACACCCACTATGTACCAGATACACTAAGAATATTGGAGTGAAAACCACAGTCACATTTTTTGCCCTTGTGGAATTTTCTGGTTAGGGAAATCAAAGTTAAAAAAGCAATTATATATGTATTAATTAATTACAATTGCAATTAATGCTAAGGAGGAAAGTATGTGGGCCATGTGAGTATACAACAAGAGGCCGTAGGCCTATGAAACTCTGGCAGAGAACATGTATATGTATATTTTTACAGTTTATTTATTTTGACAGAGAAAATGGAAGAAGGACAAAGAGAGAAGGAGAGAGAGAATCCCAAGCAGGCTCCATGCTGTCAGTGCGCAGAGCCCAACATGGGGCTCAGTTCCACAAACTGTAAGATCAATGGCCTGAGCTGAGGTAAAGAGTCAGACATTCAATCGACTGAACCCCCGGGCACCCCAATATCGTGTGTATTTTAAAAGAAATAAATGCTCAGGCACGTGGGTGGCTAAGTCGGTTAAGCATCCAATTTCGGCTCAGGTCGTGATATCACGGTTCATGAGTTCAAGCCCCGCGTTGGGCTCTGTGCTGACAGCTCAGAGCCTGGAGCCTGCTTTGGATTCTGTGTCTCCATCTCTCTCTGCCCCCTCCCCCCTCACGCTCTGTCTCTCTCTCTCTCTCTCAAAAATAAACATTAAAAAAATAAAATATATAAATGGTCAATGAAAATAATTTCATATTGTAATACATTTTTATTTGTTGAAAGAGATACCGTAGGCAGTTAAAAAAAAAAAAAGTTGGCATGTGACCTTAGCCTCTGTTTCCTCATCTGTAAAGTTCAGACAAAGATATAGATAATTTGCATATGGTATTTAGCTTTTCTCTTTTTTGCATCTCTATCCCCATACCAGATCTTCACCTGCATAGTAAGACCTAATTTTTTTCAACAGCTAGAACAGTGCTAGATTCAGATGAAAGAGAGTCTTTGTCCCCAGGACAATCTGAATTTGTATGGAAAGGATCGTGTTAATTCATGTTTCAATAAGATAAAATGGGCCCAGAGGAGAAATCAAGATAAGATCCTGGAGAAATGAGTTCAAGGTCAACATGACATTTTGCTTTTTATGTTGATCTATTTTTTTTTTTTTTTTAAAGAACAAGATATCTACTCTTCGGGACACTTTGCTAACATATCGCTGACTCAAGTACATTTCTGAAGTGCTCTGAGCTCTTTGGAGGTTAGACAGGCTCTAAGTAATGGATCTGGGGTAAGGCCTCCTGAAGACAAGCACTTGGTTTCTGCTAGTTATGACGTCAGTTGTCCTTTTGCCCTTTTATAATTCTTTCCCTGGGGAGATATTATGGGACTAGGCTGGAAAGCTAAACCAGAGATAAGCCGAAGCTTTTGACCTATGAGAAGTCAGAAAGGCAGTACATAGTCAATAATCACATAGACACTGAACCCAGCCTACTGGGTTCAGACCGTGGCCCTGGCACTTACTAGCTGTGTGACATTGGGCAAATTACTTAACTTCTCTGTTCTTCTGTTTCCTCGTCTGTAAAATGAAGGTAATAGCACTGATCTCCTAAGTCTTGTGAGAACTGAGTTTTAATTCATGTAGAGTACTTAGAACCAGTGTCTGACTTGTGGCAAGAGAGTATTAGTTATTTTAGATAATCCCAGTTGGATAAGATTTTTCATTTACAGGGGTGCCTGGGTGGCTCAGTCAGTTGAGAGTCGGACTTTGGCTCAGGTCATGATCTCACAGTTCGTGAGTTCGAGCCCCGTGTCAGGATCTGTGCTGACAGCTCGGAGCCTGGAGCCTGCTTCGGATTCTGTGTCTCCCTCTCTCTTGACCCTCCCCCGTTCATGCTCTGTCTCTGTCTCAAAAATAAATAAACATTAAAGAAAACATTTTTAAGAATTTTAGTTTACAGTAGTTAGAACATTTTAAGTATGTTAACCTATCAACAAGGAGGAGGGCATATAGAGGCAAAAAAATGCAGAAAAGGGTTCTTTGAATAATCAGGTCTTTTGTTCCCAGAGAAAACTCTGTTTGTTTCATACCAGACCTCGAAGCTCTGCCTGACCTTGCCTTGTCCTGATTAGGAAAATTAAAGAAAAAGGTCACTCCTTGTTTCTTGCTCTTTACTTGGTAGAGAGGAATTCTGGACCCTTAAACGTAAAGTATGGCCATGAGCCAGTGAAGTTTGCCCACCAAAGCCTACACTCTACCTGAAGATACATCCTTCTTAGTCCATTGTTTCCAGCATCATTGGAAAGAATTTAAAACCTTTTCAAAAGCACCAGTCTTTCCCAGCAAGTCACACATCCCCAAAGCCAAGTTCAATCACACCTCTCAGGGAAAGGAACCTACTCTCCAGAAAGAGAGGGTCGGCGGCTCCTCAGCACAGCGTAAATTAATATCACAGCTGCCACTTTCGTACGAAAATCAAAACCAGCTTTTCAGGTTGTAAACATAAACTGCACAGACCACTGTAGGAAAGAGTGTTCCTAAGTATTCTGAATTTGCAAAACACCCAGAAAAACCTTCAGAGTGTTATTTACAGTATTTGCTTCATAGGGAGGAGAATTAACGTTTCAGAGGCTCAGGGAACAAATGCACAGAGAGGAAAGCAAGCAAGCAAATTATTTAATGATTACTTTTTAAAAATATGTCACTGTGCAGAAAAGTGTTTGGAGATACACTGAAGGCCCTTGTCACTGTATGACACTTCTTCATTATCACTTCAATAGCCATGAATCCAGGGGGTGGGAGCGCAAACCCTTACTATTTCTGACTTCCACAAAACACTTCGTATAAAAATAATGACTTTAGTGCTTGGAGCCCCACCCCAACGTTTTAGAAAATATCATGTTCTTACCTTAAAGCGGTGCTTTTTGTATCTCAAACGTTTGATGTGGTGTTTATTGCATTTTTTTGTTGTTTCAGGCGTTTGTTTGCAATTCACTATTCTTGATGAAGTATTATCAATAATGTATTCTCCCCATATTCTACCTTTAAAAAACAACATTTGCAATGGGATAAAGTAAAAACACATCAACGGAAAGACCATGTTCACTTGGTGATGCCGGGTGAATTTTAAATTTCCCTTTTCACAATGCAGCCATCGCTATGGAACTCCGAGGGCGGATTAATGCTTTTCTGGTGCTTCAGTGTATCAGAACATGGATTTGCCGACAACAGCTGCAGCAAATTCCCCTGACTGAGAAGAATTACAAGTATTATCACCTAGATCATTAAACTGGGTTCATAGATTGCAGAATGTCTTCAATCAATTCATCTTAGATAACTTGAAGCCAGCTGGACCCCCTCAGTGAGAACTTGACTTAATTGGCCAATAAGTGGCTTGAAAAGGTGCATGCTATTTGATAAAATTACCGAGTGAGCAAGTGATTACAGTTTGGAGAAGCACCGAGTGTAGACTGCAGGTCAGCCCTTTCAGGGAGGGCTAAGTTAATGTCCACTATTAAGTGCTGCTGTGAAAAATGGTGGCTTGCCTGGAGCTCAGATGGAAAAGAAGATCCAGGTCAGGCTTCAGCTGATGGAGTGGGTGAGAGACACCCATTTATCATCTCTTTGGCCTCATTTCTGCCTTGGTAATAGTCCCACCACTAGCCACTTCGGCAGTTGCCTGATTTTCTGTCTCCCTTTCATTTTATTGGCATAACTAAAAATATTGCCGTCGCCAACAAATCCATCTGGAAAGAAAAAAACCACTTTTTCCTCAGTAACGTCCCGAGAGTCTTTTCCACAGAAAGGTTAAGGAATCAAGAAGTTGAAGAACGTACCATTTATACATACATATCAATACTTATTCTCTCCCTCTAGTGAGGAGGTTGAAGTCTTATAGTTTGTATGTTAGATGTCTACATTTTACCAGGGCAGTTTAAGAAAATGGCAAATCGAAATTGGAATATGTTACCGGACTGTTGGTAGAAATTATTAAATAAAAACAACTCCTCCTTCATGTTGAAACAAAGGTTTCTTAACATAATGCTTCCGTGGCATTTTTTTTCCCTTGCCACTAAACGTTTTAGCCAGTTTGCAAAAAAAAGAAAACTTTTGACAGATTTAGTTCAAGATTTCAGGTTAACGGACCTGCAACAACACATTGTCACTTGAATTATTGGTGTTAGACAATAATGTGGCTTTATTCGGGGGGAAGTCCCAAGATGAAGGTTCTAACACACAATGCACTCATTCACTCTTATCCAGAAATATACCTGTTTCATGGATTTTTACTAAACAAAGTAATTTTACTAAATACTAATCATCATTGGGGCTTTAGCAAGTAGAAAATGGAAAATAATTCAAACGAAGGCCACAGTTTGAACTCCAGCCTATACATTCAGACACATCTTAAACTTCCTGGTGTTCTAAAGAAAAATGAGTTCATCAGCTTGCAAATGCCAACTGCTTCACTAGTATCCCTTCAACTCAATTTTTTAGCCTACTTGTGGAAGTATGATCAATGATTGTGAACTTTACTTTGCTCATTAGTGTGCCATTTGGGCAGACATCACTGGAGTACTATGTAAGAAAGCTACACGGCACTCGAATGGCCATGTTTGCTCCTTTATGGTGGCCCAGGCCTTCTTTCCAAGTGGGAAATGCAATCCTACCTTGGAGCCGGTGCACTTGCTGTTCCCTCCACCTGGAACACTCTTCCTCTGGTATTGAGGCCTGTGCTCATAAGGTCATGCCTTCAAAAAGGTCTTCTCGGCCACTCTGTATACAATAGCCACCTTGCCCTGCTTGATCTCTACTGATATTATATTTATATCTCTGCCAGTAGAATACGAGCTCTGTAAAGACTGGGGCCTGGTTTGTCATATTCATATCCCCTGTGCCTAGCGTATATTATATGCTCAATAAACATGGATGAATGGAGATCCTGTAAAAAGACACTAAGAATATAATTTATAGGTTGTCATAGAGACAAGCCACCAAGAGCTTACCAGAAGCACGTCATAGGAGATATCCTAGTATCCTGTCAGATAACCAGGGTAGTTCAATAGCAGATCCAGTATAAGTTCATGGCCGTACCATTCATCACCATCTTTTTTTTTTTTAATTTTTTTTTTCAACATTTATTTATTTTTGGGACAGAGAGAGACAGAGCATGAACGGGGGAGGGGCAGAGAGAGAGGGAGACACAGAATTGGAAACAAGCTCCAGGCTCTGAGCCATCAGCCCAGAGCCCGACGCGGGGCTCGAACTCACGGACCGCGAGATAGTGACCTGGCTGAAGTCGGGCGCTTAACCGACTGCGCCACCCAGGCGCCCCTCATCACCATCTTAATACCCCCATGTCCCCCAGGGCCCTGCCACAGTCCAGTTTCTTTGTCCTTGAAGCCTTTCACCACCGCTTATACCTTTAGTCCCTCCCAGCCCTCCCCCCGGCCCCACTCAGCTCTCTCCTCCTCTGGCCATCATCTCTCACTTGGTTTTTATCCAGCTCTCTCTCCATTTTCCTTGATAGTTTCATGTTCCCATATCATCTTCCGGGTTAGTCTGTAAGCTCACTGAAGGCAAGAAATCGGCTCTAGATAGCCTTTCTCAATTCTCCCTGCTTCGGTCCCATAAAAGGTATATGATAAGCATATGTAAGATTGGAAATATTTTCAAACAGAAGCTATTTGTTTGCATAGCAAAAGCAGGTAACATTTACTGAGAGCTGAACTTGCCAGGCCGGGTGTATTCCATTTATGGAATGGAACTATGTCATTTATTCCTCCCACCCACCACAGAGGTAGTTTCTATTGTTACCTGCATCTTACAAGTGGGGAACACAGAACCTAAGGGAATGAAGTGCTTGGATGAGGTGCCAGAAAGACTGGGGTCCACCTGGGTTTAAACCCAGGTCGTTCTGTTCCAGAGCCTGAGCTCTAAGGGCATTGCTCTGTGGTATCTGTGACTTGCAGTCTTTTGACTTCTCTGTGAATCTTTCTTTACTCAGGCCTCAAATCTTCCAAGGACAAATTGGAAGTCAAGCATACTCTGCAAGTATAGGTTTTAAATTATTTGTCTTATTTTTATCATAGCCATCAACCAGGTCTGACTAATGAGAAAGCAAGTCATTTACAACCCAGCAGCCTATAAATCAACATCTTATGATACCTCAATCTGTACTGATTTTCTGAATAGGAGACTTTCACTTCCATACCACCTGCTTCCAAAATATTTTTTCAGAGTGATCTTAAAAAAAAAAAAAGTTAAGCAAGGGGCTGGAGGATCATCTTCACAGGCTTTTAGATGACCACGTTGTTGTTCTATCAGCTGTTTGAAATGGAAATCAATTTCTGAGCGGGGGGAGGGAAGTGGGGTTGTAATTTCCTCCCCTGTCATTTATTCCTAGTGTATTTCAGTGAAGAGTTAAATCAGGGAGCACTGGACTGGTGCACATATTTTTCTCTTACCCCGAGATCTTTCGGGTGAAAGGGCAGCACTGAATTAAGCATTTAGTGTATTCAAAATCTGTGACCCGGAGCTGGTGCCTGAAAGCATCATTGATAATAGGGTTGGAAGCACATTATACTTTCCTGATACTTATCTCATCTTGCCTCGGACAATCTTCTCCAGGAGTCATAATTATCCCACTAGGAAAACTGTCCCATTGTCTGCTAGTCTTTGCTGGCAGGAAGTTTTTCTTGCTCTCTCCGACTGTATCCTTTCTCAGCAGGGCCCATTACTTCTCATTTAATTAGTAGCACTTGATATAAATAGCCCTTTCTCTTCATTTATGTTGTTTTCATTTAAATAATTACACAGTACAATATTTCCCCTCCTGATAGGCACTGGTTTTGTGGGCTAAGAAGCAGGATTGCAAACCACAGTCTTCAGTATATCTTTTAAGCATGACTTCACCTTTTTCAGATGAACTAGGCAAATACCTTTGTGCTGATGGTGGACCTTCAAGAACACGGAAAATGATCTTGTTTCCTCTAGGAAGGGACACACGTACTATCTGGCTGGCAGCCATACAGTCATTGATGTGTCTGGTGGAATGCCTACTTTGGCCCAGGCACTGTGCAAGTGCTAAGGGTATGATGGTGAACAAGCCAGATGCAGGCCTTCCCCTCATGGGACTTACATTCTAGACTGAAGATGAGAGAGAATTTGAGACAGTGGAAAGAGACGGTGCTGTCAGACGTTTATATGCATACAAATTGATAGGGACCTTGTTAAAAGACAGATTCTGACTCACTAGATCAGGTGGGGCCTGAGAGTTTGCATTTCAACAAACTCCCAGGTGATGTGGACATTGCTGGCTCAAGGACAATATTCTGAGTAGTGAAAAGTCTAAAGAATGGGGCTCTCGACTCATCTCTACTGCCAAGAGAGCTGGCAGTAGACAGGTTCCTTAAAGAAGTTAAGTCTTACCTTCTGTCACATGGTGCTCCAATAACCACTCCACCAAGTTGTGGTGAAGTCACAAGTGTAAAACCATTTGACAAAATTTCATGTGCTGTACAGATCTACAGTATTATAGGGAAATGATATCCTTGTATCCAATGCATTTTTGAGCAGTGAGATTAACCAAAATCTGATGTGACATTGTTCTGAATAATGATCACTTCCGCCTCTCTTACACTGGGCTTTCAAAGCATGTATCTTTTTTTTTTCTTTTTTTTTTTTTTTTAACGTTTATTTATTTTTTTGGGACAGAGAGAGACAGAGCATGAACGGGGGAGGGGGCAGAGAGAGAGGGAGACACAGAATCAGAAATAGGCTCCAGGCTCTGAGCCATCAGCCCAGAGCCCGACGCGGGGCTCGAACTCACGGACCGTGAGATCGTGACCTGGCTGAAGTCGGACGCTTAACCGACTGTGCCACCCAGGCACCCCAAAGCATGTATCTTTAATTTTAAGACCAAGGGAGTTATAAGTCCAAGTTATGATGCCATAGGCAAAGAAGGGCCTCTATTTTTTTAAGCTTATTTACTTGAGAGAGAGTGTGCGAGCGGGGGAGGAACAGAGAGGAAGGCGAGAGAGAATCCCAAGCAGGCTCTGCACTGTCAGCACAGAGCCAGAGGTGGGGCTCGATTTCGCGAACAGTGACATCATGACCTGAGCTAAAAGCAAGAGTCAGTCACTCAACCGAATGAGTCACCCAGGTGCCCTGAGGCTTCTATTTTTTAAAGCCTCAACACATTGTGACTTCACTGGGAGAGACTCAGCACCAGGTACCACCATAACATCGTCTTTGGATAGGACTTGAGTTTTTTGATATTTTTGCTAAAAAGGAATAGGACATCTAATTGGCTGGGAAATACTGATATTGGGGTAGTTTTAAATGATTTTTCAAACCATGGGTCCTCTGTTATAGAGTGTCATTAAAGGCAAGGGTTGAGTTTGCAACTTCTTAGCTGTGTAACCTAGGGAAAGTTACATAAACTCCGAACCTAAGTTTCTTCAACTGTAAAATGGGCACAATAACAGTACCCAGTTAAGGATGCTATGAGGATACAAGAAGCTAATGCATTAAAGCCTCCAGATATCTAGCAAACCAATATCATTGCCTATTTCTCCTTACCTGCATTTGGAAGAACTGAATGTGGCCATGCTCTGAGTCACCTGGGATCTTATGCATATTCTGGTTCTTCCTTTGATCAACAGCTTTGTGCTCGGTCTGTGCCACCTTCTTCCGTGGGCTCCCATTTAGATTGCATACTGAATACCATGAGAGCCAGGGTCATTTTAAATCTCAGTCTTGAAGAAATTGGCCTGGCTGATGGTGAAGATTATTTTCAGCATTCCAAAAATCATAGTCTCCATACACCTGAAACTAACATAACACAGTATGTTAACTATACTGGAATTTAAAATATAAATCAGTAAGTAAGTAAATAAATAAATTAATGAAATTAAGTTGATATTTTGACCTCTAAAAAATAATAATAATAAAAACCAGCCTGGGTGGCTTAGTCAGTCAAGCGTCTGACTCTTGGTTTGGGCTCAGGTCATGATCTCATGGTTTCGTGAGTTTGAGCCCCATGTCGGGCTCTGTGCTGGCCTCATAGAGCTTGCTTGGGATCCTTTCTCTCTTCCTCTTCTCTCAGCCCCTCCCCTCCTTGTGCTGTCTCTGTCTCTCTCAAACAAATAAACTTTAAAAATAAATAAATAAATAAATAAAATAAACACACAAAATCCTACTCTCCGTATAAACTTAGCGGGGACTGGGTAAACACCAAACAAACATTACTTGTGCCATTAGCCTCACTTTCAAAATAAGGAACTGCTGTTCAGTGATGTTAAGTAACTTATCCAAAAACCACAGCTAGTATGTGAACTCAATCCTCTAACTCCATCCTCATAACTCCGTCTATGATTTTAAAAACATTATCATATACCTTAGCTCACATGATACTTGTGCACTGTAAAGGCAGCATATCTTCACGCTGCTCCTGACACCATCCAGGGGATCAAGCTCTATGCCCAACGCACCATAAAAGGATACCAAGGTCAAAGAGGCCCAGGAGTATCTGCTTCTTCAGTGTCCACCAGACAGCGTGGAGACGGGTCAGTCTATAACCATAGCTTACCTGTCATGGGATGGGTCCCTAGGAAACTGACTCTGAGATTTGTGCATAGGAGGTTGATTGGAGAGTGCTGTTCAGATCATCATCTGTGAGGAAGGATGAGGGATATAGGACAAAGGCCTCAGCCAACCCCCCCAGGGCGCTCTGATGTCAGGTTTTCTGAATTATCTTATCTTGAGGGAAGGGGGGCCAAACCCTTAAATTCTCCTACCGACCTGTCTTTGGATACAGGACGCCTGGGGGTGGGGTAGGGACATGACCTTGATGACCTGGGGAAGTGGCTCAGCTGAGAGCAGTCAGCCAGCAAGAGCTGGAGGAATGAGTGTGTCAGTCTAAGGGGTGGGGAGGCAGCCTGGGTGGTAAGCCACAGCAGTCACTACAACAGTAGTGCTTTGCTTCTTACCCCCTCCTCCTTCCTGGGCATTCTCGCCCATGCCATGAGGTTAACGCTAGAGATTGGGAATAGGTGGGTAACCACATCTCCTGGAATGCTGCAAGCTGCGCTGTGTTCACTCCTTTTCCTGCCTGATAAATTATGTGATGGAGCTGGGAGCAGAGAAAGAGAAAGGAAATGGTACCCAGACGGCCAACATGGTTTGCAGCAGCACAGAAGCACATCTAATCCCAAAGCGCCACACATTGGGCATTTTTATCTGCATCCCTGGGATTTTCAGTTAAAAAAAAAAAATTTCCCCTATGTGAGAAATTAAAAAAAAAAAAAAAAGAAAGAAAGAAAGAAAGAAAAAGGAGCCAGAAAATAGTCTAAAAGCACATTACCAGGAAATTGTTTCTACTGTGTTTATGACTGTTCTTAATGTTTTATGAATATGCTAAAAAAACGCTTGGGCATATTTCCTTGGGCACTCTAGTTAATTACTTATTCCAAGTGCTTCTACTCCATTCCTTGCAAAATGTGTTGTGCATTAATTCTGATTATGTACAAAAACCCACCTGCAAGGAAAAACTCTGAATCAGTAATGCTGATAAAATGAGCAGCCCTCCTGGGGCTCCACTGAGAAAGAGGATACTGGACAGAATTAGAATCTTGTAGCTAAGGCTATTCATAATGTCATTAACATAAAGGCAATTAAATGAGTTTTTAACCTACAACCCTTTATTGTTATTAATGAACATTAGAAAAACACAGGAGATAAAATTGGTAATTATCTCTGCACCAAGCTATGCAATAATGTGTTTAAATATAAAAACAAAACAAATGATTATTGTTAGTATTTTCAGTAGCAGAAACCCCAGGAGCAGCTCCGTCATATTTAATCACATGGGCCCACACCAAGAGGGTTAATTAAAAGAGGGTTTTACCTTCCATGTGCCTGGTTATTCAGTTTAATATGGAATCAACAAATGTAAATGTAAATTTGCAAAATATCCTGAGCAGTTGTTTCTGCCTGCGGGTTAACCACCTTTACAGAAACGCAGACGGATTCCTTTTCCTTCAGGACAATGGTCTATGGCTCCATACCCAAGTTTTTTTCTTTTTGAAAAAATTACCACATGATGCTTTCAAAGTCCATTCTGATAACAACTGTATAAATCCAGGCTCATCGCCTAAGCTTCCTGTTCAGTAAAAAGTTAAGCATTTGAAAAAGATATGTAGATTTAGAAAGTAACGGTAAATGAGATTTTCAGCACTATGCTATATTCAAAGAGCCCCCAGTTTAATTTTTTTCTTTTTTTATGCAAGCTGTAACAGCCTGTAAATGAGCCATCCTAGATGAGGCTTGTTTGTGTGGACATAGGAGTTATTGTTTGATGAAATACCCTGCATCTAATAATAGTTTCCCATTAATTAATTCAGTTGGTATATCTTACAGTTTAAAATGTTAGTATCATGTTCTTTTATAATTTGTTACAAACTGGTTTTGTTTCCAAAGCCCATTTTTAAGATGATGCATAGCTCTAATTTGCCTGTACAGTGGATTTCAGGGCAAAGAATACTGGACACGTGTGACCCACAGAAACAGCATTTGAACAACTGCCGGGTGACAAAGCTAGAGCTTTCTGTACTCATTGGAGGTTTTCGTGAAACCAATTCTCCAAGAGAAATCACTTTTGCATTTTTTAACAAAAGGCATTTGATAAAATAAAATAACCATAGCAACACCGCTTACATTTGTACATTACTTTGCAGTTTACAAAACACTTTTGATAACTTTGGGAGATACTGAAATCAAAATTACAACAGTCTGCATTTACTTTCATAGACCCACTCTGTCTTATAGATTTTATTTTATATATATACAGCCTCTCCATCTGCATGCAAACCCTTTGGGGTACTGGAAATTGAGCCACACACCAGGATCAGAATTCAGATAGGGGAAATAGGAAGGAGTACGTTCCCCCCCACCCCCATCCCCTTAAATGTTGATTACGCCACCCCTGCCAGGGCTTAGATTTTAAGGCCAAGGATGAATCTCACAAAATCAGTGACCTGATAGAGATCAGGCTGAATCAGGTAGTCTGGAAACAGCATCGAAGAGTGGCCAGGCAAGCCCCGTGATTCTCTCCTAAGCTGCATCTTAGAAGGAAGGAGGCACCAGCATGGAAGCAGTTGACAAGAGGCAGAGAGGCAGGCATTCCTGTAACCTGCCCCTCGCTTCCGCCCCAGTTCTGTATGCCCTCGTGGCCAGACTAGGAGAGTAACACCATGAACCAGCCCCAGGAACACACACAGCTGACAAGCATCATACACAGACCCCACTGCCATGTCAGTAAGTCCACGACCTGCCGCTTGTCACCTTTTTAAGTACCAGGTAATCATTCTCATAAAAGGCTCTTTGTCTGTAGTCTCATTTAGCCACTGGCCTGGGCTGGGATCAAGTCATGGCACACGGGGTGCCGTGCTTCTCTATGATATGATCCAGGAAAGTCAAGCCTGTAAGGCTCAGACAACGGGCAGAGGCCTCAGAAGGACAGGTCTCTCTTATACGTTTAGATTTTAGGGCAAGTAGGGACTTTCCCCTATAAACTGAGAAACCTTTCTTCTTCCACACACAACTATGGGGTGAAGGGGGGTGTGTAGGAGGGGAGAAGTATTCATTAAAACCATTTGCATTTTCAAGTTCCATTATTCCCGATCTCTCAGAACATGCTGCCCGGCTGGTGCGTCTGCCATGTGGCAGACGCAGGCTCAAGGTCAACCTCCGGCTGTTAGCCAAACAATTGGGAACCACAGCACACTAAACTTCCCCCTTTCTTGTCACCCTCCCTGGCTATTAACCACCCCTAGGGCACCCTCAGGGGCCGCAAATTTTCTCCTGGCGCCTCCTCTGACTTGTGAAAATTCTAGAGGCCTGCGAGGTGAATGATGAGCAAGCACAGGGCCATATGCAGGGCCTTTGATGATCTGACATCAGACAGCTGAGAGAGGAGGGATGGTGGCTGGGCGGCTGCTGTACTGTTGACCCTTTGATTTGACTCATTCTGGCTGCCCTGCGTGGCTGCTGCCGGTGGACCAGCCAGAGAGAAGGTGGCCAAACAGCAGAACAATAGCGCAGCCTTTCACAGCTGGAAAATCATTTTTTAAAGACCTCCAGGAAGCACCAGTTGGTCCTGGCAGCTGATATGTGATCTGGGGGAGTGTGGAGCAGATGATGCCAGAGTAGGCCTCTCCCAACCCACTCCAACTGCAGGCCGGCTATGGAACTGAACTGCTCTTTCCTTCACCTTCCTGTCCACACCCAGGGAAAAAAGCCTGGGGAAATCTTTGTGCTAAATCTTCTGCATGCAAAGAGAGCGTCACCTGGGCTCCACCAGCCCCCACTCATTTTTCACCAGGCTCTCAGAGGGATAGATGATAAATGCTATTTTATAACACAGATTCCTGCAGGAAAGAATGGTGTCAACTTTACATTCCAGATACTCAGGGAAACAGGAAAATTCTTTGCAAATGGTCCCATTTGGACAATTTTGATGGGCCCTTATCTGTGCCCAGGAGAGTGACGCACAATCACTTAGAAGCAACAATCACTTTTTTAAAACTATGAATTGCATACAATTTGTCTGGAGTCTGTGTGGTTTGGATGACTACGATTAGGAGTGGTGAGCACTAGGTTTAGAGTGACCCTATTGTTTGTCACCCAAACTATGACGATTTTGAGAGTGAAAGGGGGTTTTTAATAATTAACGCCCCAAACTGATGGAAACTGGCATTGATACAGGCGAACTGGGGTTTCTGAGTCTCTCTGTTGTTGACACATTATCCTCACAATATCCTTCTCAGAGAAAAGAGTGCCAAAGTCACAGAGGTCAAATCCGCTTTCCAAAATGTCAGGGTATTAGTTTGATCTGCTCATTCTTAAAAGGGAGGAACATTCTAAGTCTTGAGCCACACATCTAATTGCCACAAAACAAAATGAGGACAAGCATAAAATCTCACGTTGCCAGGTTTCGGAGAGAGCACTGGACTAGGAGTCGGGCTACATGTCTTAAGTGTTGGTCAGCTGCTACTACTACTACCATAACTACTACTACTGCTACTACCCTTATGTTACTCTTTCTACCAAAAATTACAATTTATTGAGCACTTACTGTATACCAGGTGCTGTGTTAATTAAGAGCCTAGGCAGAATCTATGCAGAGCTGAATTACAGTCTCCATGAGGCTGAGCAAGAATTTACTCTATGCCAGCACTAAGCTAAGCAGTTAACAGATACAATAATCTATGATGTGTTCTCATCCTCATTTTACAAAGGAGGAAACCAAGGCTCTGAAAGCGAAGTCGGTCTGACACACAGTGCACACTCTTGCCCGCCATAGCACACTGCCATAAGGAGCCTGCCAAGAGCTGACAGAGAGACACCTCCTCTTCCTGCCTCCTAGAGGCGTTTTCTCATTTGAGCTATTAAAAATTTTAATAGCTCTCTCATTTGAGCTATTATAAAATTTTATTCTGTGGCTTCACAGGCCCTCAAAAATGTAAGAGGCATGGCTAATGATCAGTAGTACAAGATGATGTAGGGCAAAATAGCTGAGGATGAGGATAGTCAACATTCCATGTCAACTGGCATCATCCAAATGTAAGACTTGAAGAGCCAAAGAAACCACGAAGGCAGAGGAGTTCCTGGCACGTGGCAGAGCTCCGCTGGTATCTGTTGAGTGGTCAACCCATCTGATCTGGAAACCCACCTCAACATCCCTGTGCAGCCTCTGCCTGAGCCTTTCCAGGGACAGGTTGCTCTCCGTTCACTAAGGGAAGCCATTTCCTTTTAGAGCAGTGACGGCTATCATAAAATATTTTCTTCTGTTGAGCCAAAATTTCAAATCCCTGTAATTGCCACTCTTTGGTCTTGGTGTCACCCCTTAAGCCCCTACATAATGTTTTCTGCCCTATAGCCTTTCCTCTATTTACCAACAAGTTGTGACTTTCCACCTGTCCCTAAATCCATTGGTTTCTCAGTGACTGAGAAGGGCTTGTGTCTGCAGCCCCTGAATGCATTTTTACAAAATAGAGGTATGTGTTGGTACTTCAAAGCTTGCCCAAACCAGGCATACTCTTTCCTTTGATGCTATGGTTCTATTGGGCTTCCTTTTGCATTTATGATCGAGCTTTATCTACACTGATCATCTCTTGAGTCATAAAAGCCTCCTTTTCTGTTGATCTGTCAGGGGCATGGAAACCCCTTAGCAGAAGTATAGCAGTTGTACTTAATTAGTACAGGATCTGTACTCTAGGCCATTTTGATGCTGTAGAGATTTAAATGGACTCCAACCTAAGAACCCTCTATAGCCTGTGACAAACCTTCAGTGTCAACGTGTTCCCCAATGAGGCTCCAAATTCTCAAACTAAATCTTCAGCTTCCAAATCATAGTCTGGGGAACCTCCCTTCTTTCTTTTTCAAAACTATATTTGCTCATATCCAATAGTAGTTTCTTTAAATATGCTCGATATTAGGTAATATTCTCCTTTCCCCTCTCTTGACAGACTTCGATGAACATCTGAGCATAAAGCTTTTCTTTACAACAATGAACATGGAGTACAGAGGGATCAGATCCAGCCTAAAAGAAACCATAGGTCATTACTTAAAAATTAGTAAGACTCATGTAGTGATATTCTATTTCTGACTCTGCTAAATATCTCTTTATTGTATGAGATATATACATATGTTCCAGATTAATTCTGGATCCAAACAGAATTGGTTTCTGTACATGTTCCACTTTTCCTCTGACTTCTTAAGTACAAATCATTACTCTCATCTTATAGGTGGGAAAAACCAGACCAAGGGACTCTTGCCCCACAACTCCCCACTTTGTGTATTGGTAGTCACAAGTAGCTTGTTCATTATCATTTGATAAACACTGGATGAGTTTGAACAAAGTTAAGACAAATGACCAGTGGGTATAGAATTCAGATTTTACCAGATTTATCAGCAAGTATTATTCTTATGTATGTGCATACAGAGCACACACTCACTCAGGCCTCTAGAATTCCCAGCTCTCACTTGGTGAACAGACTCAGGGTCACATTCTAGGAAAAACATGAACAACTTTGGCTGTGCTTTTGATGAAATGTTATCCCACGTGCAATTCTGGAGTGTTGTACTAGGTGTCCTTCAGCTGGAGACGTACTGTGCTGCATTGGCAATCTTTTGGTTTGGCGTTTGAATGCTTGTATCTCTGTAGATTGTGTTTTCTTTTCGGTCCTTTGAATCTTGATTTAAATTCTTCTCGTAGGAGTGATGGGCACTGAGGAGGGCACCTGTTGGGATGAGCACTGGGTGTTGCATGGAAACCAATTTGACAATAAATTATAGTTAATATAAAAAAATAAAAAATTCTTCTCATAGGAAAATGATGCAAGTGTCTGAGAGGAGTTATCTTGCATAGTAATGGTGATGAAATCTATCTTCAGCCAGCCTTTCTCTTTGTCAAAATGTCAAATGTGTGTGCGTGTGCACGTGCGCACCCATGACTCCATATACACACATACAGGCACCAATACATATATACTTGAAACATAACTTTGAGCACCTACCTTGTGCCAGGCCCAGTGCTAACTTCTATCAATTCAAAATAATATAAAATATTTAAAAACTCACAGTGCAGTAGGAGAGGCAAATAAATAAGTACTATAAAAAAAATAGGAACAGCTTGTTTGAGAAACAAATGTGCAGAGAAGAGGAGAGGGTATCAGAGAAGGCTTTGTTTGAGCTGGGTCCTTAAGAAGAAATAGAAATCTGCAGGTGAGTAAGAAGAGAGGGTAGTCTAGTCAGTGAAGAGTTCACACAAAGATGTGAAAGGGTGTGGCACTCCAGGGAATGGGAGCTCTAACGCAGTGTGGTGTAATGCACACAGCGGTACGTGAAGAAAGATGAACCTGGTAGAAGCAGGGGCAAATTTGAAAGGATCTTGAACATTGTGTCAGAGTCTGTACTTTATTCCGTAGGCATGTGAGAAGCTGACTCAAATTAAGCAAATGGTTATGTAAGTTATTAAGGCATTTAGGAAAGGTATATAAAGAAAGTATTACATATACATTTTTAAAGTTTCATTTATTTATTTTGAGAGAGAGAGTGGGGGAAGGGCTGAGAGAGAGAGAGGAAGAGGGAGAATCCCAAGCAGGCCCAGCGCTGTCAGTGTGGAGCCCAACGCCGGGTTTGATCTCATGAACCTTGAGATCATGACCTGAGCTGCAATCAAAAGTCTGATGCTTAACTGACCGAGCCCCCCAGGCACCCCAAGAAAGTGTGATATATTTTTTTAACATTACATTGTAGTGTACATGGCATACCTTGGGGTTTTTCAACCTCACACTATTGACATTTGGGGCCATATAATTCTTTGTGTTGTGCATTGCAGGGTGTTTAGCAGCATCCCAGACCTCTACCTTCTAGATGCCAATAGCACCTGCCCCCAGTTGTGACAACCAAAAATGCCTCTAAATGTTGCCAAATGTCTCCTGGGGGGCAAAACTGCCCCAGTTGAGAACCACTGGTGTGCCTTTTGTGGTAGGTACTATGCTAGAAAATTCTTCCAGAGACAAAGCGAAAGTATAGAGTGAGTTGGAGGAAAAAAGAAAAAGAAAAAGCAGTTTAGCATAACCTGAGCAGCTGGGACAGTCTGCTCTTAGAGATCACTTTAAAGAACTCAAAAATCATTTTCTGCCAAGTAGTTTCTATTTCCCAGGTAGACAAGTCTTTTGACTATGTAGTTAGGTGGTCTTATTCCTGGCTGTCTGTCTGGAGCCACATGAGACCAGAGCATCCACTCTGAAAACCATTCTCTAGCCAACTGCATTAGGTAAGTAAAATGTGGTATATTCTGGCATCTACCAAGAGGAAAACTGGTTGTCATGGGTGATTTTTACACAGGAACAACGATAAGGTGAAATATTTTTTCAGGAAAATAATTCCAGTGACTGAGTAACATGTGTACTAGAAGCAGAAGAGGTAGGGGGTGAGGCCCAGAGAGCCCAATAAGGAAGCCGCTCCTATACTCTAGGTAAAAAGTGATGGAGACTCAACTGACATAGTGTATACCGGAATAAGAAGGATGGGGCCACCTCAGGGGACAGTTCCAAAGTAGAGTCGACAGGATTTATTGGCCAGTTGGATGGAAATGAGAAGTTAGGAACTGAGGAAGACTCCATGTTTCCGGCCTTGGACAGTGATTGCACTCCAACATTATTTACCATCAGTAATACAGAAGGATCAGACCTAGTTTGGTCCCTTTTGTCTAATAAAATAATTTTCTAAATCATTATAAGAGTATTATAATTAAAACTAATTTATAAATTCAGAGCCATTATAATCACTATTAATTCTTACTAATTGCATAGTATCCCGTATTAATTCCTTTAGGATAAAATACTAGAATATTTGTGTCTTGCCCTTGTTCTGATTCAAACTGAAGAGAGAAGATCTATACAAAAAAAATCAAATTATGAAACAAAACAACACTATCATAAATGGTCCAAATAAATGCCAAGTGTGTTTCTGGCAACGAGTTCCATAAGCTCAGAAAACAGCAAGAGCAGAAACACATCTGAGGCTTAATCTGATGGAGGTAGACCTTACATACAAGTTAACATTGAAAGAGTATATGGTACATTCCGTCCTTTACAACAGCAGTTCTAAAATATGGTCCTGGGGACCCCTGGGGAGATATAGGGAGATATCTGTGAGGTCAAAACTATTCTCATAACGGTATCAGGACTTTACCTTCTTCTCTCTTATTCTCACACATATTTACAGAAGAATTTTTCAGAGGATACATGACGTGATGACATCATTACTCTGACAGTGAATGGAATGTGTCCTTGTATACTGTTGAGTTTTAAAATTTTCTGCTTTAATTTCTAATGTGGTAAATATCAATCTCTATGTAAACAACATAAACAAAAGCTCTTTGGAGCATCAAAATTTAAGTATGCAGGGATCTTAAAACAAGAAAGTTTGACAACTGCTGCCTTAGTCTACTAAAAGGCATGTTTGACTCTGACCTAAGCTGCAACATGTTTACCTCAGTGACACACAAGGCCTTGCTCTAGGCCTCTGGGTACTATTGGCTCAAAATCTGCTCTGTTGATGGTAATTTAGCTTCTCTATAGATCTGAAGTCACTGTTCTGTCTCCTACTTTTTGTTGCTGATGGAAAATGATTCTGTTCCATGTTTCCTTAATCTTAGGTCTCCTTAGTATGAGGTGGTGCCATAGGCTTCAACACCTCGGTCAGAAACACAGTCCATACCCTTTAAAATTTTACATACATACTTACAATATTTTTAAAGTATCTAAGTTAAATTAGATCTTACTATCCTTTCAAAGAAGACAAAACTTTTGAACAATGACACTTTCCTCAAACTACCCACCCTTCCACTCTCAACTAATGCTCATGTAATTGTCTAGAATTTTAGTTCCAATTTGTTTTAAGCACAAAAATTATTAGTAATATTACAGTTATATTATTGTACTACTGATTTGCATTTGTGAGAATCTGAGGGTTTTAAATTTCCAGAGTCCTTGGGGCTCCTGGCTGGTTCAGTCAGTGGAGCATGTGACTCTTGGTCCCAGGGTTGTGAGCTCGAGTCCCACACTGGATATAGAGATTACTTAAAAGTAAAATCTTAAAAGAAATTTAAAAAATAAGTAAATACCTAGCAGTGCTATTGCTGGGTCATAGGGTAGATCTATTTTTAATTTTTTGAGGAACCTCCACACTGTTTTCCAGAGCAGCTGCACCAGTTTGCATTCTCACCAACAGTGCAGGAGGGTTCCCATTTCTCCACATCCTCGCCAGCATCTATAGTCTCCTGATTTGTTCATTTTAGCCACTCCAACTGGTGTGAGGTGGTATCTGAGTGTGGTTTTGGTTTGTATTTCCCTGATGAGGAGCGACGTTGAGCATCTTTTCATGTGTCCATTGGCCATCTGGATGTCTTCTTTAATGAAGTGTCTATTCATGTTTTCTGCCCATTTCTTCACTGGATTATTTGTTTTTCGGGTGTGGAGTTTGGTGAGCTCTTTATACATTTTGAATACTAGCCCTTTGCCCGATATGTCTTTTGCAAATATCTTTTCCCATTCCGTTGGTTGCCTTTTAGTTTTGTTGATTGTTTCCGTAGTTTATATACACAATGGAATACTACGTGGCAATGAGAAAGAATGAAATATGGCCTTTTGTAGCAACGTGGATGGAACTGGAGAGTGTTATGCTAAGTGAAATAAGTCATACACAGAAAGACAGATACCATATGTTTTCACTCTTATGTGGGTATCGAGAAACTTAACAGAAGACCATGGGGGAGGGGAAGGAAAAAAAAAAGGTTAGAGAGGGAGGGAGCCAAAACATAAGAGACTCTTAAAAACTGAGAACAAACTGAGGGTTGATGGGGAGTGGGAGGGAGGGGAGGGTGGGTGACGGGTACTGAGGAGGGCACCTGTTGGGATGAGCACTGGGTGTTGTAATGGAAACCATTTTGACAATAAATTTCATATTTAAAAAAATAAATTAAATTAAAAAATAAAAAATAAGCAAATAAATTTCCAGAGTCTTTGTCTGTCTGAAAATACCATTATTTCCTCCTTACTTTTGAGTAATAGTTTGATTAGGCATAGCAAATAGTACATTTCTGGTTGTACACTTGGGAAACAGGCAAAGTGATTTTTGATCCTGTTCACAAGCAGGCAAAGAGGTTTTAGCTTCCTGCTTAATGTGGGAGGTATTGGGTCCCAGTTCTCAACTGGTGTGAAGATGTGACCCCTGGTGGCTTTATCTACTCTCGGCTCCCCATGGTCTGTGCAGCTTTCGTCCTTGCTAACCACTGGATTCCTTCCTATTTCTAATCTAGAAAAACTTTCCTTTTTTGTTTTAGATTATAGAGTTGCATATATATTTAATATTTTACCTATCATTTCTATGCATTTGGAGAAGAGTGATGTTTCTGCATGTGTTCAACCCACCATTAGACCTAGAGATCTGAGCACATATCCTCATAATGGAGCTGAGGGATCTATTTGCCAAGGTCCAGAAAAACTAAATCTTTTTGACGTACCAAAGCAGGCATAAAATGCAAAGCACCAAATTAGATTTTGTTAAAGATCCTAAATTAGAGGTGAGCAATGCTGCACTTGGATTGGTTAGTGCAAATTAAACAGAACTATTTCATTCAAGTTTATGGTCATGTAGGTTAATTAAAAATTTCTCTTTAGAAATACAGCCCCCAAGACTCTATGTAATTTAAATAGATTCTACATTCATGCAGAGTGAGAATGGCAGTTTCAATATTTAATTCTTGCTTCATAAACTTTGAAGGCTAAAAACACATCCTCCCCAAGTTGTGAACACTCTTTATGTTGGAAACAACTCACTAAAGGAAACTTGGAGTTGCTAGGTAACTTGGTGCCTGTGGAAGGCTTCTGATAAAATGTATTTAAATCAGATTTCCTGGAGCAGATGGGTAAACTGAAGTGGAAAATAAATTCAAATGATCTGATATTGGCTTTTCATGCTAAAACTAAAATCTCTTTGCAGTCAAAGCTCATACAGATCTTTTTAACTGGGCAGGTTTAAGGTAGCCTTGCTGCAGAGAGCATCACATCTCATTCTCTGTAACATGAAGCCATCCAAGTTTTATAAGCTGAATTTCCTTCCAGAAACTGAGGAAGATCCATGAAGAATGAATATCACATGGAGAAGGAAGCATCTTTAAGTAGGTCCGCTTTCCTTCCCTCTTCACTAGGTACAACCCTTTCTGATAAAGTTAAAGGACCTAATTACGGTGGTCTTCTCTTTAATTCTTCCATACCTTTTTTCTCCAGATCTTAACGATAAAAGAAAATAGTCAAAGTAGAGCTGAGTTTCTGGGTAGTGAATCAGCCAAGTCAGAATCCCCTAGTCTTCAATGGTTAGGCCAGGAGCTCTTGGAAATCAGAAGAAACTGAATTTATATGAGGGTGTACAAACTATAATGTAGCTATAAGGATCATCCAATAACCAAATTGTTACTACCTGAATGTACATAGGTCAAGAATGAAAAGAAGCTGTCAGTTATTTCTCAAAATTTTTTGTATGAGACATAGGTATTGGGGACAAGCAGTGGTGGGGGGCAGTGTACATCATCCTTTACAAGAAATTCTTCAGAAATCTTTTTCTTTTTTTTTTTTTATTTTTATATGAAATTTATTGTCAAATTGGTTTCCATACAACACCCAGTGCTCATCCCAAAAGGTGCCCTCCTCAATACCCATCACCCACCCTCTCCTCCCTCCCACCCCCCATCAACCCTCAGTTTGCTCTCAGTTCTCAACAGTCTCTTATGCTTTGGCTCTCTCCCACTCTAACCTCTTTATTATTTTTTTTTTCCTTCCCCTCCCCCATGGGTTCCTGTTAAGCTTCTCAGGATCCACATAAGAGTGAAACCATATGGTATCTGTCTTTCTCTGTATGGCTTATTTCACTTAGCATCACACTCTCCAGTTCCATCCACGTTGCTACAAAAGGCCATATTTCATTTTTTCTCATTGCCACGTAGTATTCCATTGTGTATATAAACCACAATTTCTTTATCCATTCATCAGTTGATGGACATTTAGGCTCTTTCCATAATTTGGCTATTGTTGAGAGTGCTGCTATGAACATTGGGGTACAAGTGCCCCTATGCATCAGTACTCCTGTGTCCCTTGGATAAATTCCTAGCAGTGCTATTGCTGGGTCATAGGGTAGGTCTATTTTTAATTTTCTGAGGAACCTCCACACTGCTTTCCAGAGCGGCTGCACCAATTTGCATTCCCACCAACAGTGCAAGAGGGTTCCCGTTTCTCCACATCCTCTCCAGCATCTATAGTCTCCTGATTTGTTCATTTTGGCCACTCTGAC
>NW_024412388.1:77579695-77598118 GCF_014898765.1 Herpailurus yagouaroundi
GGAACCCTCTTGCACTGTTGGTGGGAATGCAAATTGGTGCAGCCGCTCTGGAAAGCAGTGTGGAGGTTCCTCAGAAAATTAAAAATAGACCTACCCTATGACCCAGCAATAGCACTGCTAGGAATTTATCCAAGGGACACAGGAGTACTGATGCATAGGGGCACTTGTACCCCAATGTTCATAGCAGCACTCTCAACAATAGCCAAATTATGGAAAGAGCCGAAATGTCCATCAACTGATGAATGGATAAAGAAATTGTGGTTTATATACACAATGGAATACTACGTGGCAATGAGAAAAAATGAAATATGGCCTTTTGTAGCAACGTGGATGGAACTGGAGAGTGTGATGCTAAGTGAAATAAGCCATACAGAGAAAGACAGATACCATATGGTTTCACTCTTATGTGGATCCTGAGAAGCTTAACAGGAACCCATGGGGGAGGGGAAGGAAAAAAAAAATAATAAAGAGGTTAGAGTGGGAGAGAGCCAAAGCATAAGAGACTGTTGAGAACTGAGAGCAAACTGAGGGTTGATGGGGGGTGGGAGGGAGGAGAGGGTGGGTGATGGGTATTGAGGAGGGCACCTTTTGGGATGAGCACTGGGTGTTGTATGGAAACCAATTTGACAATAAATTTCATATATAAATAAAAAAAATATCTTATTATCTGACATATATAACTTAAGACGTTCTTCCAATCATGCCTTTTTCCCCAGGCTTTGAAGGCATATCAGACACTTCTTAGACTTCATCTCATGTCCTCTCAGCCCACCTTTTATCCCAACTTTTCCTGCAGCAAACAGCTGTGTTCAGAAATAACCAGACAGGGGTTCTTGTCTCAGCTGGATCATGAATTTATTAGACCTTCTTGCCTGAACTTCTCTGATAACCTGACTGAGTATCTGCAGGGATCTGCTGAGCACTCACACATATGCATTGAGAAGGATTAACATCCTTCGGAGAAACTCTTGACCAATAAGGGTGGAAACTGGTAGGTAGAGCTGCTCTCTTCTGCCTTTGTGCAGACAATATTGAGACACATTCTAAATGGCCCATAGTGATGACCAGCTTGATAATGTCCATTTTTATGGCTTTCTCTATAAGGAGTTTTGGGGAAGAAACATATGGATGGATTTATGAAGAAAGGAATAATGAGTGAGGATTACTGACTCTCATGTTAACGCCCATGAGCATCCTTCATAGTGAATCAATAGAGCATCAACAACCAAGTAGAGAGGATGACCTGTCTTCTGGATGTCAGTGAGCCTTTCTCTGTGGCCACTCCAGTACCGTGCAAGAGGTTCATGAATGACATGGCCATGACAGGGTTAGAGATGAGGTGTGGACACAACAGTATCAACTCCCTTTCACCAAGGCTGATATAGTTCCTGCCATGGCTAATTATCTATCCTGGCAGCAGCACATTCTGGAACAGATAAAGCACCATCCTCAAGGGCACTAGCCAATTACTTGGTGGCACGGTGATCACATCAGACCCAATTCCATTACTGGAATTGGCACTGACTTTGGATATGGTTTTGCCTTCCTTGACCATCATGCTGCTGCCAATACTACTATCCAACACCACAATCTGAGTATTTATAGAATGCCTTCTTTGCTGGTATGGGATCCCCCACAACATTGCCTCAAATCAAAGGACCCACTTGATAGTAGAGGAGAGTGTGACAATGGGCACAGGACTATGAGAATGATTGGTCTTGCAATGTACTTCATCACCCAGTTAGTAGAATAATGGAATGGCCTATTAAAGTCTCATTTAAGGTGCCAGCTTGAGCATAACACCCTATAGGATTGGACTGCATCTGCCAACATGCAGTATATATACAGAACTAACAGTGCTGATTCTCCACAGCTAGAATATATGGGTCCAGGAATCAATGGGTAGAAATCAGATTGGTTCTTTTCACCATCATTCTCAATGATCCACTTGTGAAATTTTATTAAGGAAAATTGACCCGATTACTATGAGGAACTAGGGTTCTACATAATGGAGGTAGTAGGGCAGAAGAGAGTATTTCCTAGGACCCAGGGACTCAATTAGCCATCTTTTGGTGATAACACCATGCCTGATAATTGTAAATGGAACTGCAGCCACTTCAGTCCAAAAGGGCTAAAGCTACTCAGAACCCCTGGGGATGCAGATCTAAGTCACCCCATCTAGAAAGTAACCTAGACCAGCTGAAGTGCTGGCAAGGGAAATCTAGAATGAGTGGTGGAAGATGAAGATAATAAAGATCAATTACAGCCTTGGGACCAGTTGTAGCAATAGGGATTAGAGCTCATTACACTAACCTTCCTTTTTTTTTTTTTTTTTTTTTTTTTTTAAGCTCTATGGTCAAATTGGGGCCTGAACTCACAAGTCCGAGAGTTGCATCCTCCACCGACTGAGCCAGCCAGGTGTCTCCACATTAACCTCCCTATATCAAGTCTTGACGGCTCTGTGAAGAAAAATAAAGCAGAATGAGGGGATAGAGAATAGCAGGGTGGGGTGATTATTTAAAAAGAGTGGTCAGGGAAGCCTTCTCTGATTGTGACATTTGAACAGAAATTTAAAGTAGAAGAGCAAGCCATATGAATACATAGGGAAGAACATTCCAGAGAGACATTAGCAAGTCCAGAGGTTCTGAAGCAGGAGCATAGTTGGTGCAATTAACGAGGCTAGTATTGCTGAAGGGGAGTGAACAAAGGAGAGCGCAATAAGAGATATACTCAGGAAGGTAACTGGAACCCAGACCATGAAGGGCATGGGAGTGAAGACTTTGAATTTCATTCTATGTAAAATAGGGAGCAGTCAGCAAATTTTGAGAAGATATGAGTGCTCTGTGAATTGGCTATATGGGGGTCAAGGATGGGTGCAAGAAGACCAGGTAAGGACTACTGCAGTAAGGTGTAAGGATCTCATTTAACATGGGTTTTAAGATGGATCTCATTTAAGATTGAGTTGCCAAACATTGGGTTTTGGATTAAAATTTGTGTCACTGTCCTTCCTGGCTGATTTTAAGCTACTCCTGAGCCAAGAAACAAACAAACAAAGAAACAAAAAAACCTCTTCTACTTTTTTTAAAAATTTTTTAATGTTTATTTTTGAGAAAGAGAGAGAGACACAGAGCATGAGCAGGGGAGGGGCAAAGAGAGAGGGAGACACAGAATCCAATGCAGGATCCAGGCTCTGAGCTGTCACTACAGAGCCCAACGCGGGGCTCGAAGTCATGAGCCATGAGTGAGATCATGACCTGAGCCAAAGTCAGCCGCCCAACCGACTCAGCCACCCAGGCGCCCCAAACCTCTTCTACTTCTTACAAATCTTTTATAATGCATAATACAGCCCACTGGGTCTAGTGGTGAAGGCTCAGAAAATACCTATTATTTTACGATTAAAACATCCATTTGGTCTTTGCTAAGAACACACAGAGATAATGTCGCTCTACTGAAAAACAGAAGTGACATGTGGTTCCCAAGATCAGCTCTATGACTTTACCACAGATCCCCTGACCACATGCCAGAAAGTATGCTCCTCACTACAAACAAATCTACTCTTTGAATTCTCATAACAGCCCTGGAAGGTGGGGTTACACTGTACAAGTTTACAGATGAAGAAACAGAGACTTGGTAGGGAGTGTTGAGTAAGTTGCCAGTGCTCATTAATGAATAAGGGACAGAGCTCTGGACTTGAGTCATGGGCTGTTCCCAGAGCCCATCCTCAACAATGACAACTCTGAGCTATTCGCCACAGAGAACTCTGGGAGAACTCTCATTCTTTGGTGGCCTAATTTGATTTTTATAATCTTTCAGATTCATCTGATTATGAAAAATAGCTAACATTAACAGGAAAAGCTGATTTTTTCAGAAGTTTAATTTGCCTGAAAGAAAATAATTAGGGCAGTGATCCTATTTGTTTATTAACATCCCCCAGTTTAGAACGAGACTTTTGCTCTTGGAAATCATTTGCTCCAAAGACAAGAAAGGGTGGGCATTTCATTCTAGCTCCTTTTATGATGTCTGTTGCAGTTATCCCGCCGTGTGACTTTTTTTTTCTCAGAAAGCCATAGCACTGCCTTATTCCTACTTAAAAAAAAAAAAAAATCATTAGTGTAGTTGCATTGCAGAAGAAGGGAAAAAACAGATGTGTGATCTGCCCATGAAATAGAGTAGTTGCCCCACACGAGCTCAGCCTTTTTCATGTGCTAGCTGTGAGCCTGTCCTCATGCTGGGGTAGAGAAGCTCATTACTGCTCAGAGTAACCAAGAAACAGGGCTGGGCAAAAGGAAGAAGGAGACCAAAGGCCCAGAGTCCTCCCACCAAATTGGATCCTGGGAAGTCTGACACTGGGGCATCTACTATAGTCGCTCAGCAGCCACTTGCTTTTTATGACGAAACTGCAGGGATAAAGGAGGTCATTCTAGTAGACTAGAGCATCGCCCAGTATTTGCCAGTGGATAGAAGGGTCATGGGGTTGGTGGCCACGTGGTATAATGGGTGCAAAAGTAGCAGATACTCATTTGTCCAGACTGTAAATACCCAGTTTTGATGTTTTGTTGAATCTGCAGCTCTCCTAGAAGCATAATGAAGTGTCTGCAACTCAGAAAATCTTTCCAGGCTTAGAGAGTGCACCTCCTTCTCACTCTTCCTTGCCACTTCTATCCTCTTGGCTGCCCTCATGGTTTGCGCTGATGAACTTCTGCCACTGTACTGGGTGCACCCCGCCTAAATGGCATTTTAGCATGGATGTCCCCAGATGCCTAGCAGCCTTGCCTAGATTAACGCGTCAGTGGCATATGGAGCAAATGGCCTGTCGTTCAGTCCCAGAGTCCGTTTAAAATATCTTCCAGGCTGCTGACTTCTTTGGCATGATGCCTGTGGCCCCAGTGTTTGAGGAAGGACAGCAACATTGTCGGAAAATTATATAGAGTGAATTTTCTTGTGTAAGAGCTAGAATCTGACTTTCCCCATCCTCTCTCTCTTCCCTCCTGGTATCTAAGGTAAATAAATAAGCATACCTTCTGAGGTGGAGTGCCTTGGACAAAAAATAATTTTGAGAAAATATTTTTTGTGTATGCCAGTTTCTTTTTTGGCCCCACATCTTGCTCTTCTTCCATAAAGCGAAGTACCTAGCTTGTGCTTTTCAAACACTGCATTTGGTCCTCTTACAAGCCCTCTGTGTCGGTATTTGCTCCATTTTGCAGACAAGAAAAACCGAGGCTCAGAGAGATTTTTTTTTTAATGTTGCCAAAGCATACTACACAGAAGTGGCAGAGTGACAGTTCAGACCCAGGTCTTTTTACCCCACAGCACAAATTCTTTCCACTCTAAATCCAAGCAAAGACCATTGTCTGAACTGATACTGTGCCCGCATCCAAGCATCTCTGTGGAGGGGGAGATTTTTCACTGCAGTTCAATGGGCAGAGCTCACAGTGGTCAGTGACTCCATAGGCGTTGTCAGCAAGAGCCCTGGGATTCTTCTTGTACAATCTCCTCATCATGCTCTTCTCTCAGTGTGTTTAATGGCGGGTCATTGTTACTGTTTAGTTGCCTGATGGGTTTCTCACTCCTAAATCCAAGTGACGAAGCAGATCCTGCTGTCCTTGGGATTATCCCCTCTTGATGAGTGATGACCTCAGGAGTGGAGACAGCTGACCTGCAGGCAGAGAGAGGGGGATGTCAAAGGTTCCTCCAGCTCAATTTGGATTGATGAACCGGAATAATTCTGGCAGCAGGGCTCATGGAATTGGCCTCACCAGCAATCTTTCTCAATTTTTGTGTTGGAGTGGAGTGTTTAGGCAATTTTTCACTTACACCCTCTCTTTTCCACTTTAGGTATCTGAAAAGCACAATCACCTGGATTAGTTGTCACAGCACCAAACAATTATCGCTGAACAGAACTGCATTCACTGGCTACTCTTTCCTGCTTGTATGCTCTGCCTTGCAAGAATCTTTCACTTAAAATGCCTCCCAGTTCTTTATTCTGTCATCAAAATGCTATACCGGCTTCAAGGCTTCGTAAATCATCTCCAAGAAACCTCCTCCAAATCCATCTATCCAAATAAATTATGGAGTAATAATTATTATTCCAAATTCTTTACAATGATAACAATAATGGTATTTCCTTAAAATTGTCTCATTGTGTAGTTGCTTTCTTAAATAAGTAATATCTTTGGTCCAACATTTAAATGTATACCTTGTACAAATCATCAAAGTGAAAAGTAAGCTCGCCAGTACCTGACCCTTCCAGAGATATTTTAAAACACACATGCTCTTTTAGGAGTGCCTGGGTGGCTTAGTCGGTTAAGCGTCCAACTTCAGACCAGGTCATGATTTTGCAGTTCATGGGTTTGAGCCTCGTGTTGGGCTCTGTGCTGACAGCCAGAGCCTGGAGCCTGCTTCAGGTTCTGTGTCTCCCTCTCTCTCTGCCCTTCTCCTGTTCACGCTGTCTCTCAAAAATAAGTAAACGTTAAAAAAAATTTTTTAAATAAAATATCCATGTGCTTTTAAAAAAAAAAATCAAGATATGAGAATAATTGTTAACCTATATTAGCAATTATGTAAGAGATACTATGCTAAGCACTTTATATGAATTATATCATTGAATCCTCCCCACAAACTTATGAGATGGGTACTCATTATGCATATTTACAAATGAAGAAAGGAAGGCTCAGAAAAGTTAAGTAACTTGCCCATGATCACACAGTTATAACGTGGCAGAATTGGAGCTTGGCCTCAGGCTGTCTGACTGGAGAGCCCAAGCTCTTCACCACCATGCTATATGCCTTAAAACAACTCTCTAGTTGTGTCATGTACCTGTTTCTGGTTTTCCAGCTGGATGAAAGGGTACTTGGGAAGAAAGGAAGCTGTACAGTATTGCTGAAGCAAAGTGTCATTGGGAATCAAATTCTGACTATGAGACTTACTAGCCGTGCGACCACAGGTAAGTTTTCAAAATTCTCTGAACCACTGTTGTGGGAGAACGCTAACCTGAGAGAGATGGAGGTGTGGTGAGGATTAGGGGAAATAAGGAATGCGAAGCACCTGGCACATAAGAGGTATTCAGAAATGGTAGGTACTTCATCAAGAGCCATGTCTTTTTTTAAAGATACATTTGCCGGCTTTTGCCCACACTGTATATTTGCACTGTCCTGTGCAGAGCTGGAAGGAAATGTCCATGTGATGTTTGAAATAATACATACAGAGTTAGGCTTTTGGATGGCAGGAAAATACCACACAGAGGTCCTGGAAAATAAACACAAGGTGAGAGGCTCTTGCACCTAATGCCAATGGGCTAGTTCAAAGTGAATGGACAGTTATTTTTTGGCTGTTCAAAGAAATGTACGGAGGAGCATGGAAGAACAGCCTGAAGATTGTATGCATTATAAACCTCCTCTGAGGTCAATATGCAGAAATGGAGTGTGGAGGAAAAGGGAGACTGAGGAAATACTCAAGGACTTTGCCTGGAACATTCTTCCCCCACATACCCTCATGGTAACTCCTTCATCTCCTTCCAGTAACTCCTCAGGCATTTCTCCTGACCTCCAACTTGCCCCCGCCCCAACTTTATTTTTAATTTTTTTCATAATACTTTTCACTATCTATCACATGATACAATTATCCCATTTATTGCATTTGTTCCTCATTGTCTGACTTCAGAATGTATGCTCCTGGGGGCCGGGGTCTTTGTTTTTTTTCCCTGATGGATCCTAAGCACTCACAACAGTACCTGGCACCTGGTAGGTACTCAGTAAGTTTTTTTGGAGGAATATGTTTTTCAGATAAGGATACAGGTTCAGTGACTTAGCCTGGATAAGTTTGCTAGTTAACAGCAGAGTCAAGACTAGAACTCAGTTTTTCTGCCTCCCAAACCAGTGGTCTTTCAACAAAATCATTTTTCAAGATAGAGAAGTATATGTCTAGGATTAAGGAATGATTTGGCTGTTGAGAAATCCAGACAAAACTGGAAACGAGTGCATATAGACAAACTAACTGAACCATAAAAGTGACAGCAGAAAAAAATCAGAGATGTGGGTGGTTGTGCTGATTTTTTTTTTCAAAAATTTGTTTAAGTGCCTGAGACTCTGCTGTCAGTTTATCTAGTGAAATAAGATTCATGATCAATGTGTGGAGACGGAAATTTCAGACCTCATTATACACAAACTGAAGATTATTCTTTTGCTGTCACTGCAGCATTTGACACGCCAGTGAAAACAAAAGGAAGTCTGTCTCAGATGCCCCTTTTAGCTTTGACAGATGTGGAAACGCATGAGTTTGGGACGTTAATTTTTGGTTGGATGTTAAATGTGAGCATGTCCAGAGATGATACCACCTAGCTCACGCCTGGCTGAAGCCCCAATGATGCAGAGAATTTCAGTCCAGGACATCATCCTCCATATCCCTACTTCCTTCTCTTATCCCAAAAACAAAGGCAGCCCTCCGCCTATTTCCAGGCTAATCCTCCACCTGAGCTTTTGGTCACAGCCCCTTCTCCTGTCACTTATTCCTTCTCTTGAATCTTAAACCTGTCTTTTCCCCACAACATGCAGATATGTTCAAATCTCCTCCATGCCAAGCAAGATAATGGAAACTTCCCAATAATCTCTTGAATCAGTTAGCTGTTGATGTGTAACAAAGTAGCCCAAAACAATGGCTTGAAACAATAAGCATTTTTATTATTCACAAACTGGTGAGTCATCTGGGCAGTTCTGTTGAGCTGGGCCAGGCTCCCCTGACTTTAGCTGGGCCTGAAATACTGACTGCACATCCTCATGAGTTATGCAGTCAGGTGGCAGGTCGGCAGGGTGGTCAAGGATGATCTCACTCACGTGCCTGGCAATTAGCAGGTTATTAATTATGGTGAAGTGGGTCACTGGGCCACTGATCACTTATCCAGCAACTTAGCACAGGTTTTTTCTCATGATAGCCACGCAGGATTTCAAGGGAGAGAGAGGGCAGAAGTACGCAAAGCCTTTTGAACTGGCACAACATCACAAGGCCAGCCCGGGAACAAGGAAATAGACTCTACTTCTTAATGAGAGGAGCTGCAAAGTCACAGCACAAAAGGTGTGAAGTCAGGAAGGGGTGAAGAATTAGGTCGGTTTTGCAGTGTACTTTATCTCTCTTCATCCTTAAGCTTCTGCCCAAATATCTCTTTTCCAAACTTCTGGAGAGTAGCTGTCTCTTGCTTTGCCTACTTTCTTACCAACCAGTCACCCCTCACCCAAATGACTTCATCTTATTACCACTATCTCCATTTTTATGAAACTGCTCTCTTTAAAGACAACAACAATGCCTCAAATATCAAATATTATGAACTACTTTCAGCTTTCATCTTATTTAATCCCAATGCACAATTTGATCCATATGGTCATTCTCTCCTGCTTAAGGCTCTCCTCCCTAAGACTCTCCTCCCTTACCTTCTATGATTCACTCTCTTTTGGGTCTCCTTCTACCCCTCTGACCACTCCTTCTCAGATTCCTTGGCTGGTTCATGTTCCTCCTCTGGCCAGTCAATGTCAGTGTTTCCCATGTTTTTGTTGTCTTCCTTTTCCTTTTCTTCCTTCCTTCCTTTCTCTCCCTTCTCATGCTGAACTCATTCTGGAATCTAATCTAGTCAAGTGGCGACCACCTATATGTATTTTTTTGTGTATGAGAGAGAGAGAGAGAGAGAGAGAGAGAGAGAGAGAGAGAGAGAATGAGCGGAGGAATGAGACAAAGGGAGAGAGAGAGAGAATTTCAAGCAGGCTCCATGCTAGGCGAGCCTGATGCAGTGTTTGATCTCATGACCCTGGGATCATGACCTGAGCTGAAGTCAAGAATGGGAACACTCAACTGACTGAGCTACCCAGGAGCCCCGCTACATGCATCTTTATTCTAACTCGTCTGTTGACCTCCAGGAATAAAGTGTCAATGCCTACTGGATGTAGCTATGGGCTCCTCAGATGTTAAGTGTGCCTAAAACTGAGCTTAATATTTCTTCCAAAATGTGAATCTATCTTCACTTTCTCTGTTAGCAGTTTGGCAACTCTTTCAAATCACTGAGCTAGAAACCGAGGACTGTCCTTAACACTTTCTGCCCTGGGCTTCCTACATCTCAGGATATTAAGTCCTATTAATTCTATCTCCCAAGCACTCCTTCAGACCCACTCCCTCCTCCCTCCTGCTCCCTGAGTTCAGGCTCTCATCCTCTATCGCCCAAGTCAGTGCTGAAGCCTTTTACCAGCTCCCCTGACTCCTTTTTGCAGCCAGAGATCTTTCTGAAACACAAATCAAACTGTGTTATTCCTTTGCCTCATACACTTCCACTGGCTTATTTCTGCCAAGATCAAATGTGAACTTTGTATTAGATAGTGATCATCATTTGCCAAAAAAAAAAAAAGTACTCCATGCCATTTAAGAAAAAGAAATTTAGGGGTGCCCGGGTGGCTCAGTCGGTTAGGCATTCAACTTCAACTTAGGTCATGATCTCACAACTTGTGAGTTCGAGCCCCACATTGGGCTCTGTGCTGACAGCTCAGAGCCTGGAGTCTGCTTCAGATTCTGTGTCTTCATCTCTCTCTCTGCCCTTCCCCTACTCGGGCTCTGTCTCTCTCTCTCTCTCTGTCAAAAATAAATAAACATTAAAAAAATTTTTTTAAAGAAAAAAGTTTATTTTAAAGAAAAAGGGATGGACTTTGGGTGATTATGATGTGTCAGTGAAAGTTCACCCTTGGTTTAAAAAAAAAAAGTACCATTCTGGTGAGTGACGTTGGGAGATAATGATAAAAGGAGAGGCTTTGTTTGTGTGGGTGCAGGTGGTATATAGGAAATCTCTGTACCTTACTCTCACTTTTGTTGTAAACCTAAAACTGCTCTAATAAAAGAAAGTATTTGTTTTTAAAAAAGGAGGATTGGGTGTCTGGGTGGCTCAGTTGGTTAAGCGTCTGACTTTGGTTCAGGCCATGATCTCTCAGTTCATGAGTTCAAGCCCTACTTTGGGCTGTCTGCTGTCACCATAGATCCTGCTTCAGATTCTCTGCCTCCCTCTCTCTCTGCCCCTCCCCTGCTTCTGCTCTCTCTCTCTCTCAAAAATAAACATTAAAAATTTTTTAATAAAAAAAAATAAAAATAAAAAAGAAGAAGGAATCATGAAGAAAGGAAGGAAGGACTTTCACGAAGGAAGAAGTGCAGCTAAGCAGCAGGGGAGTTGCTAAGGATAATATCCCATGTCTGCTGGCTCCTCTCTTGCTGCCTTTAGTATCTCTGCTTCTTACTGTGACTCTACCCCATTTCCCTTCAGATTCCTCCCTACCCTCTCCTCACCACTCCCCACAAGTTCATCAAGGCACATTGCCCCCACAGGCATTCTTTTTTTTTTTTTTTAATGTTTATTTATTTATTTTGAGACAAAGCGTAAGAGAGAGCAGGTGAGGGGCAGAGAGAGAGAGAGGAAGAGAGAATCCCAAGCAGCCAACGTGGGGCTCAATCCCACGAACCATCAGATCATGACCTGAGCTGAAATCAAGAGTCAGAAGCTTAATGGACTGAGTCACCTGGGTGCCCTGAGAAAGGAAATCTGATTGGCTTAGCTCATGGGTCAAGTAAGGTAATGCAGACAAAACATGACAGCCTGAGGTTCACACCTTCAGTAGGATCTCTAGAGAGGAATGTTCTCAAAGACAGTGTGGGCTGAGAGCCAACTAGACAGGTCCACTGTATTGCTTAATACAGCACGGCATTTTTCTAGTATCAGGTCCAGTTCTTCTCCACTGCTATGCACTATCCACTCCAACTACATAGAACTATTCTTCATCACTTGATATGTTGTGCTGTTTCTCATATGCTATTCTCAATACCTGCCATATTCTTCCCCTCCTTAACTCCTAGAAATCTCCTCTTTACTTTTTAATGGCCAGCTCAAATGTCACCTCATCTATAAAGCACACCCTTGCCCCTGTCAGTTGCTCTCTTCTCTGGGAATGCTTAGCACTTTGCACATAGCTCTATTTGACTATATATCACACCAAACTGAAACTGTTCGCCCCTCTGCTAGATTATGGGGTTTTTTTTTTTTTTGAGGGGGGAGGGTTGTTTGTTTGTTTTTTAATTTGCAGGCACTATTCCCAACATCCGGTGTAATATTGGGTTCACACTTAGAGATCCAAAAAGTTTGTTGAATGGATGAAGATGTGAATGGCCAAAGTCTCTACATCAGTGGTTTTCAAAGTGTGCTCCTGAATCAGTAGCATCATCATCATTTGAGAACATGTTAGAAATACAAATTCTTGGGCCCCATCACAGAGCTACTAAATCAAAAGCTCTGAACGTTAAGTGTGGTAGGAAGAATATTGGACCTATCCAAAGATATCCACGTCCTAATCCCTGAAAACTGTTAATATCTTATGTTACAAGGCAAGGAGGAATTAAAGTTGCAGATGGAATTAAGACTGCTAGTTGGCTGACTTTAAAATAGATTATCCAAAGTGGGCCCAATGCAATCACAAGGGTCCTTAAATGAGGAGACAGTAAAGTCAGAACCAAAGAGACAGGCATCATAAAAATGACTTGACAGCCACTGTTGGCTTTGAAGATGGAAGGGGAATTCTAACCAAGGAATGTGAGCTAGAAGCTGGATAAAGGCAAGAAAACAGATTCACCTTTGGAGCCTCCAGAATGGAACTCAGCCTACTGAAACTTTGATTTTTACACAGTGAGACCCATTTTGGAATTCTGACTCCCACCACTATAAGGTAACAAATTTGTGTTGTTTTAAGCCATGAACTATGATAATTTGTTACAGCAGCCACAGGAAACGAATACAATAAGGCCCTGCAATGTGCATTTAGCAAGTTTCCTTCCACCATGCACTCTAGCACCTGGTACTATGCCTGCTACAAATCTCCTCCTTTGTTGTATTAGTTTCTTTAACTGTCTCTGTACTATTCACCACTGCATCCTAGCTCCTAGCCCAGCGCTGGTGCTCAATAGCCATAGTAAGTAATACTGAGGATGTCTTTGAGTGCTGTTCTAGGCACTTTACATGACTTATCTCACTTAGTCCTTATGAAGTAGGTAATATTATCATCCCATATTTTATGCACCAGTAAACTCATGCACAGAGAACGAAAGCAACTTGCCCAAGGTCCCCCAGCTAGTAAGTGGCAGAGCCAGGATTTAAATTCACTCTCACTCCGGAGTCCATGCTCAAATGCTATATGCTATGTGGTTTCTAGGCAGGGTACAGTGTATAATTGGCGAGTGAATCAATAAATAAATACTAAACAGTAAGTCTCACCTGAGAACTTTAAAAGGATGTTTGGGAAGCAGTAGCAGAGTTCTTAAGACAATGTCATCCCAGGGGAGAAGACACATTCCCACTTGTGTGCAGGTGGAACAGAGCATCTGGAAAGATAACCGGGGTGGGAGGGAAGGCTGGACTGGCTACAGATGGCAGAGGGTAAAACTGGAGACGGTGTGCCTAGGGTAGGGATGGTGGCTCCCAGGAATGAGGCAGGTGGGAATTGAAAGGTAACAAATGAAGCAGGACTGCACCTGGCTTTTCACCACATTATCACCAGCATCTAGCCTAGGCTGGACCCTTAGAGGCCCAGAGCCCAATCCGCAATATACATTTGCTTAATCAAAGGGATTTTTAATGTGAAATTGTTCTAGGATCTTCAGGCATTCGTTCCAAGGTGTTCAAGAAAGATCTCTGACTAGATTCACCAGAACGTTCAGCCGTGACACAGATAATATGAGGGGAAAGGTTGAACCAAAAATCAACGAACTGGAGGACATGGAGACAGGGAAGTACTGATAGAACAGCTTCTGGTCAGTGGCCAAGACCCAGGGTTCAAGGAGAGTGAGGCCATTCCCAGTCAGGGACCTGCAGGCCTAGCTGAATTATGGGATTCCAGTATGTATTCAGTGCCCACGTGTCAGGCATGGAGCTAAAAGCATGGTGCTTTCCCACTGAAGCTCATTGAAGCAAAGTGTCCCCATATGAGGGCAGAGCACAGGAAGAGGAAACCAAGGGCAGCAGACCATTTTAATTTCATTTCACTGTAGTTTTAGTTTCATTACCAAGATAAGGTCCTAGTCCTTTTTGTTGTTGTTATTGTTTGTTTTTGTTTTTTAACTACAATGAAATTTGGGAAATCCATTTCAAGTGGTTTTACCTTCAGTGACTTTCCAGTATCAAATTTTCTGCGTTACTTTTCAGGGCACATTGCCTCTGGCCCCACTGCTCTATGTAGTACAGTGGGTAGATTGCTCAGTGGGCCCAGCTGCCCGGAAGCTGGGGAACGCAGAGAAGTGGACCCTGCAACATGCCTAGAACTCAGTGTTACATGGGTTGAGAAGGGTGTCATGGGAAGAGGACAGCATTTGGTGCTAGATGGTCCTAGGTTTTAAATCCCACTCAAGCTGTGTGATATTGGGCAAGTTACTCAACTTTTCTAAGCCGTAGTTTCCTCAACTGTATTGCAAGACTACTAATCTTGCCAGACTGGGCTATTGGAAGATTAACAGATGATCATCTCTGTCAAGCAGCCACCATGTTAGTTTCCAACTGAGGGTGTCACTTGTACCCTGAGACCCACTTTCTATTAATGTGTAATTATTATTTTTTAAAATTATAAAGAAAACAAAATGAGAAGAAGCAATGCTCAAGTTTCTGCTTCAGTCCTCTTTTTCTTCTTTAGATCCTTTATCCTCCTTGTATTCTCACTTCCCAGCCCCTAGAGATACCACCTTTCTAGAAGCACAGAGCCTGAATATAATCTAGAGGTTTTATACCCCTAATGACGTTTTAGCTTTTTCTGTGTAGAGGGCTTGGTAGTTGAAGTTCAGAGAGGTTAAGTTACCCAGCCAAGGTCACACAGCTAACAAGTATAAGAGCCAAGATTGAAAGCCAGATCACTCTGACCATAAAGCTAGAGCTCTTTCCTGAACAGGCTGTCTCCTCTTTAGTGGCAACAATTCCTCAAAGCAGGTCTGGCTCAAAAAGTAACCCAGGGCTTGTTGGAGGGATAGAAACAGAGCACCCTTTCCAATCAAATATAGGACACTAAGAATTCACATCAGGAGGAGCTCAAGCATGGAGCATCATCATCCCAGAAGGTAGAGAACACTGCAGGGAGGAACAGTGCTTTGTAGACAGGCCCGGTTAGAATCCACTTGCTAGCTGGATGATTTTGAGCGAAGTTACTCAACCTTTCACTTTCCCAATCTCCTGTAAATTGGGAATAAAATGAACATTACCAACTTCAGAGGGTTGTAAGGGGATCCGGTGGATATAAGGTTTAAAAACCAGCTTAGGGGTGCCTGGGTGGCTCTGCCAGTTAAGCGTCTGACTTCAGCTCAGGTGATGATCTCGTGATCTGGTCCGTGAGTTCAAGCCCCACATCAGGCTCTGTGTGACAGCTCGGCCTGGAGCCTGCTTCAGATCCGTGTCTCCCTCTCTCTATGTTCCTCCCCAACTCACACACTCTCTCTCTCTCTCTCTCAAAAATAAAATGAAAATATAAAAAAAATTTTAAAGAGCTTAGTACAAGGCGCAGCACATGTCCTCAATATACACCATAATTCGGCCTAGTGAGAATGTAGGAGGCTCTGTTCCTCACTTACACCTGAGCGGACATGTGCTGGAACACATAAACTGAACACAAATGCATCTAGAAGAAATATAGACAAATGTAATACAACAATCAAGTGAAAAATTTGCGTATGCTTATTCTTTTCACTTGAACAGAGAAACTCAGGCAATTAATGTTTGGAAAGGAATGTGAGGCAAACAAAATGAAGTCATGTGACCCCCCATATTAATGTCATGTGACCCCACAGCCTCCGGGGCCATTTTGGTTGTGCTAAGAAGACCATGCCCAGAGTGCCTCATTAAAACTTTACTAACAATAGCTCTACCACCCATGAAAATCTGTTTTCTTCTCCCTTCCTGTGAAATCACCCCAGTTGCCTCTGAAGAGAGACCCTCAAATAAACAATATTGAAGTCTAATTAATACTGTTCCTTCCTCAGTTTCTTACTTTGTTGTACACCTTCATGGTATTCTACCATGCTGGGAATTCCATGCTGGAAATACTTGCACCTCACCCCAGGCTTTGCTGGTTTATTCCATCTTTCTCTTCAGGGGCAGCTGGCAGAGACTTTCTGGAAAGTAGAATTAGTATGAAATCTATCAAGGTTTTCACCAGTACTTTGACCTTGTAATTTTCTTTTAACATGGATTATTTTAGTGTGGGTGCCTCTGTCCAGGAAACCAGAAGAATAATATTTCTGTTTGAGGAGAACTGGAATCATAAGTCTTAGTTATGGAAGAACTGAGACTCGGTGATATGGGGACTACACAGCCAGGCAGTGCCTCAGTGATTCAAGAAGCTTTTTTCTCTTTCACCTGGTCAACTGGCATATCAGTTGTCATAGCCTTTCTGCATTGTGACATCTTATTTTCCTTAGGAAAATAATTTTTTCATTTGGAATCTCATATTCCCATTATTGGTGGCAATGCTATCAGAACCCTTTTCACAACAATCTATTCTGGGCCATACCTCTATTTCTGTATCGATTCTTAGTGCATTATCCTGACTCCAAGCCACCCAAGTCTGCACCAAGTCTGCCTCCAGGGTACTTGTGAAAGTACATTTAGCATGTCCTACTTCCTCTCAGCTCTCTGTCTTTGACACGGGTCTCTCTTCTAGCAGGTTGTATGTAAGGCAATGAAGTCTTTTTGGAGATATTCTCTGCGTTTAAAAAAAGTGTATCATCAGTGAGTATCAGTTATAATGAGGCATTTTAGTGTGGCTGGATAATGCTGGAACCAAGGAACAGTGGCCTCTCTGCTGAGATCGTGGCTGCTACATTTCATTAATCCAAGTCAGGGTGCTAAGGTGATTTTCAACTTGATTGACAGAACCCTTTCAGCATAAACCCCGGAAAACTATTAGGAGGAAAGAATCCCATCGAGGCATTCTGCTTATAATAGTTTTAATGCAGAAGTGCATTTGATCAGCAGCATGCTGAGCTCATATCACTTCCAGAGTGAGTAGCAATGTGGTTCCAGTGTCATTTAACACAACCAATTATGGTACATCCTGACAACATTTGAAACAGAATTGGATTAAGAAAAATGCACTCCCAAGACTGTGGTCTGAGAGGCAAAATACTAGACTTTCAGTGGATCTCATTTTTGCCTCTCTTTCATTATAAGAACAAACTGAAGAAAAAGAAGAAGAAGAAGAAGGAGGAGGAGGAGGAGGAGGAGGAGATGAAAAGAACACTTTTAGGAGTAAGAGGCTGAGAGAGAGCATAAAAAGCAAGATGTAACTGCAATTGATGACCTCTCCCTTTCTTCAGTACTCTTTCTGTTGCTGCAAATCTCCTACTTACAAGAGTCAGATAGTCTTTCTTCAAGTACCAGATTCACTTCCCAAAATCAGAGAATGCATTTCTCAGCCTTCCTTGCCATTCTTATCCTCTAAAAGAAGCACCAGTTCTAATGAGTAAAAGGCCCTGTGATATAAAACATAAGCCATAAAGCTACCACTGTGTTCAGAAGGTTCTACTCCAGGGGCAATATTGAGTGATCTATGGACCAACACAGGGATGTCTTCAAGATATTTCACATCTTAAGAGGATCAGGTAGTCAGTGTTATCTTCTGAATTAACCAGCCACAAATGTCACTGGGATAATACAACTGGAGTACCTGTCCAGGAAATAGAATATCAAATACCTTCTTAAAAAAAAAGTTTTTACTGAGTTATTAGAATAAAAAGGTGATATATGTTCAATGCAAAAAGAAATCAGAAAATATAGAAGAAAGCAACGAAAAATAAGGATATCATCCAGAGACAAGCACTCTTTATTTTCTGGCACTACCCACACACATATTTAGAAACAAAAATGTTATCAGATCCCTTCCTTTTGTTCCTCTTTGAAATTATACTGAAACATGTCCCTGAATATAAAACTTTAATGTGACTAAGAATCGTCTGGGGTATTTTAAATATTTGAATGGCTGGTCCCCACATCTAGAGATTCTGCATCAAGAAGAAAGGCATAAGATCCAGGAATATGCATTTTATCAAGTGTTACAAGTGATATTGATGCTGACAGTTCTCCAACTACACTTTAGGAAATATACATCTTTGTAAATATACATCTTTTGTCTGATGATTTTCTTTTTTTTTTTAATTTATATATGAAATTTATTGTCAAATTGGTTTCCATACAACACCCAGTGCTCATCCCAAAAGGTGCCCTCCTCAATACCCATCACCCACCCTCTCCTCCCTCCCACCCCCCATCAACCCTCAGTTTGCTCTCAGTTCTCAACAGTCTCTTATGCTTTGGCTCTCTCCCACTCTAACCTCTTTATTATTTTTTTTTTCCTTCCCCTCCCCCATGGGTTCCTGTTAAGCTTCTCA
>NW_024412388.1:77598218-77598367 GCF_014898765.1 Herpailurus yagouaroundi
GTATGGCTTATTTCACTTAGCATCACACTCTCCAGTTCCATCCACGTTGCTACAAAAGGCCATATTTCATTTTTTCTCATTGCCATGTAGTATTCCATTGTGTATATAAACCACAATTTCTTTATCCATTCATCAGTTGATGGACATTT
>NW_024412388.1:77598377-77598526 GCF_014898765.1 Herpailurus yagouaroundi
AAATGTCCATCAACTGATGAATGGATAAAGAAATTGTGGTTTATATACACTATGGAATACTACGTGGCAATGAGAAAAAATGAAATATGGCCTTTTGTAGCAACGTGGATGGAACTGGAGAGTGTGATGCTAAGTGAAATAAGCCATAC